>NC_030437.2:17736296-17788796 GCF_001660625.3 Ictalurus punctatus | reverse complement strand
TCGATTTCCTCTCCCTCAGTGCTTGTTCTTCATCGCTTTTGCCTTTCATATCATTACGTATGGGATTATTCACCTAATTTATACATTTGCAGGAACTGTTCTTCTGCGTCAAGTTCATAACGCAGGTTCCGTGTGTCTGCTTACCCAGAGTCGCGGCTCCTCTGCCCCACGGTCTTCCCTGTTCGATGCCCATTCCTCTGAACATGGACAGCAGGAACGACCCTGGACCTGGATCATCAGCCTAAACACACACAAAAACATGCTGCAGCAGGAAAATCACCAACGGCAGGCCTGGAGAAGATGATTATTTTCCTAGTGCGTATTCCACCAATGCAATCTGCAGAGGATTACGATTCTTATGTATTGATGAACGGCACGTCACGTCATACTTTCGATCCGCTCGGAGTGACGTTAAATGTTCTAGAGCACCCACAAGACACAAGTCAGTTCCTCTCATCGCTCATGTTACGGCCGATGTAAAAAGCCGTTCCCTCACCAGTCTCTCTTATCTTCCCTCTCGCAAGTTAATAAGATATGCGACTCGCCACGTTACCGAGAAAGCGTCGACTCCTACAGATTTAAACGAGTCGAACTCGGGGACGGGGAAGTCTGCGATGCGACGTCCACGATGCCCGCTGACGAAGGCACAGACGTCGTGGTGCTGGCAGACGTAGTCCCCTGTGTATGGAGACTTTTGGGACAGTCTGTAGTCTTTCTTGTTACTAATCTGTGCAGAAGAATTACCTTTAAAATAGACTCCAAACATGAAGGAAGCTAATGAAGAAAAATAATTCCAGATATTTGACCTTGCTGCGACCCTGACACTGTCTGAATCGATTCCAATATCTAAGCAGTTCATCTGCTGGTTATAGTGATAAATTGTACATCCAAACAACACTCTCTCTCTCTCTCTCTCTCTCCGTGTCTCACACACACACTGTTTCATACTTACCTGAACTTTGGGTGGCTCTTCCTCCTGCAAGCAGGGAATAACCTCTGATGTGTCCACATGTTCGCTTTTACCCAGAGGCTCAGACTCCTTCAGAAACAGTGCCGTGCTCCTTCCTTTTCCCGCCACGGGTTCCTGAGACGTGTGAAGAAGCCCTCTGGCTCTGCCAATCCTGCCACCCTCCTCCTCCTCCATTCCCTGTGCAACACTAAGAGGTTTGTATCTGCCTAACCCTGGGCTTCCCCGGACATAAGGAAACAACAGAGCGTCTAAAGCGGTGGACGCCAGACCTCTACCTGTCCCAGCAACCGGTTCAGCCAGAGCTACCCAGGGTTCTTCTAAAGCTACAGCCAAACCACGAGCTCGCCCTACAGAGGGCTCGTCTGCGATTTGAGCCAAACCAAGAGCTCGCCCGACAGAGGGCTCGTCTGCGATTCGAGCCAGGCCTCGAGCTCGCCCTACCCAGGGTTCTTCTAAAACTACAGCCAAACCACGAGCTCGCCCGACAGAGGGCTCGTCTGCGATTCGAGCCAGGCCCCGAGCTCGCCCTACAGAGGGCTCGTCTGCGATTCGAGCCAGGCCTCGAGCTCGCCCTACCCAGGGTTCTTCTAAAACTACAGCCAAACCACGAGCTCGCCCTACAGAGGGCTCGTCTGCGATTCGAGCCAAACCACGAGCTCGCCCTACAGAGGGCTCGTCTGCGATTCGAGCCAGGCCTCGAGCTCGCCCTACAGAGGGCTCGTCTGCGATTCGAGCCAGGCCTCGAGCTCGCCCTACAGAGGGCTCGTCTGCGATTCGAGCCAGGCCTCGAGCTCGCCCTACCCAGGGTTCTTCTAAAACTACAGCCAAACCACGCGCTCGCCCGACAGAGGGCTCGTCTGCTGATACACCCAAACCTCTGGCTCGTCCCAATAAGGATTCGTCCGCGTGTAACCCTCGACCCCGTGCCACTGGAACGTCTGGAACACCAGGGGGTCTCGGCAGGTACGGTGGCTTGTTCGGATCCATTTCAGCTTCTTTTCATCGAACGCCTACGAAGAGAAAAAAAAAAAAAAAAAGAAACGCTGGGAAAACAGGAGATTAGGACAATACAATACAATCTCAACGAACTACAGATCCCCAATGATCCGCTTGCACATATCCTACACTGGACAGTGCGTAGACGAACTCCGTCCCTTGATTACTTTTTCAATGTTCAGGCAAAGCTACTTAAAGGAAAACGTTGAAAAACTCTCTGAGGCAAGTTAACATTTATTTTTTTGTCATTCAAACGAGTTGATATATCTCGAGTATTTTGTTCAATGGTAAAGCGTAATTGTTGCCAATTTAGCGTCGCAAATCTGCATCTATACTGTTGTGGACGCTACAGTCACCCTGAACGGCTGGTTAGTTTCATTTCCAGCCAATTTGAGGGACCGGGACATCTCCATGGTCATCGCGTGATACATGAGACGCCGGATAAACGGTCTGCAGCCATTTCGTAGAAATAATCTTCAGAAATAGGACGCAATTACGACAGAATCGCCTTAACGTCGATATACGACAGTGTGCCGCTGGCCATAACCGTGTAACCAGTCCCTCCGGGATTCCGCCATTTTTGCGATCACAGAAGTGAACGCCGCGATATTCGGACGAGCTTCTTCACCGCGTATCTTTCGCGGATCTGGGCCGAGGCGCGTCGTGTGACGTCATCGCGACGCGCGTTCGGCCGAACAGCCCTGTTCACGTGTGTGGGAGACGAGTACAGCGGAGAGGTCTCGTTTACAGACAAACATCACTGCGGAAGAGCGCGCACAACTATTTCGTTCGACTGCGATTTCACCACTTCAAATAGTTTTCTGAAAAGTTGTCTCGCACTTTTTGTTTTTTTTTTTTTTTTAAAGCCGCGGCAAAATCGAGCGTTTCTGGCCGTGACGATCATAAAAATAAACTCTTCGGAATCCTGGACGGAGCGACGTAATGCTAGTACGGCACTGCGACGTGATCTCGAAAAATAACTTATCAAGAGAAAAATCAGTTGTGATCTCAAGAAAAAAAAAAAAAAACCATAAATAACCGACAGCCTTTCTGGACTTCTGTAGCTTACTCTTCCGATTACAGTGTTTACATGAGCGCTTGTGATTCCTATAAGGCTGCATTACGAGATACTCAAGTCAGTGATTTCACATGGACGACAATAATCCGATATTAACCCGATTAAGACGATACTCTGAGCAACAATTTTTAATTACCTTAATCCGATTAAAGTCACACTCGAAGTAAACACGAATGGAATTAAGACGTGTGGAGTATTCCTGTTTTAGTCGCGTTATCGACGTGCGTTACAGACACGTACACACCTTAATCCCACTAATAACGTCGTGTGTGAGTGTTCACCGCATCCTCTGACAGGACACGAATCACACACGGCAGCGCCCGACCGTTTGACGGCGAACAAGAGAGCACGGCTGCGTCCCAAACCGCGTACTTGCCTACTATAGGAAGGTAGTAGACGAAATACATGTATATACACATGCATGTATACATACATGTACCTATACATGTATACAGTAGGTAAGTACGCGGTTTGGGACGCAGCCCACGGCTTCACGCAGTCGTATATTTGCACGTACAGCACGACAAATAATTAACCGCACTTGAAGTGTTCGTAAAAAAAAATTAAATAAAAACACCCAAAACTGTATACGGTCCCATAACGAAGACCGACTGTACGTCGGTACGTGAAATCCTGGAGGGAACGTCGGACGACGTGACGCGGGGACGTAATGACGTGTGCCGTTAATCGCTCTATGTTCTGTAACACGTAAAACAGGAACATGACAGGAGTATTCTAAAAGCGACTCATGTAAACACCTTAATCAGAATATTGTCTTACTCTTGAATGTTATTCAAAGCTGAGCTGGCACGGGCGTACCACAGTGATGCACGAGCGCGTGAAACTCTCTACTAAAGCTCTACTATGTTATATACATTGAATGAATTACGTATTTTTGGTTGATATCGTCACATCTGAAGTACCGCATGTGTGTAAAAGAAATTCAACAAAAATGGTAAAAACAAAACAAAACGTATTCATTATATATTATTTTGATCTCTTATATTAGTCACGGTTGTCAGCTCGTCATCAGCAATGATCGTTATAAACAATGAAAATATTAATTGCTTCTTGCATACTCAATTGCTGATTATTATTATTATTTTTTTTTAATTATTATTTTATTTCAGAAAGAAACAGCCCTCCACGAGTGAATTTGTTCGGAGGAGAAATCCCCCATGCCCTCCTCAACAAGCAGCCACTGTAACAGATGCCATCCTATATATTTTTAAAACTCAATTTTTGCTTTGTTTTGGATGATTTATATTTTAACAGCCACACAGAAATGAACACTAAGTTCACATTTACGTTTGGTAAAGTTTGTTTTAAAGCTGTGTAAAGGTAATAAAACGTGTGGGGAATTTTAATAAACACCTAAAATGTCGCCCACATGACGTCATAATAGCTAGACAGCATTATTATTATTATTATTATTATTATTATTATTATTATTATTATTATTAAGAATGAGCTCCTTTAATTTCCACTTACCAAAGGGGTAACAGTAGCCTACTTTTTAATAGTTTATCTTTAATTTTCTTAACAGTATGTAATTTATAGAGGGTTTTTTTCCCCCCCAGATATATGACATGTTATGCACGGATGTACATCGCATTATTCGGCGTTTAAGCTCATTTTTAATAAAAAAAATAAATAAATAAAATGACACATTACTCGGTTTTGTATCCAAACTCAATGCAGTTCTTTGCATGAAAATACCATAAACGTGCTGAAAAATACTTTTATTTCCAAATAAACGATTTTTTTTTTTTTACAAGGAAAAGCGTATTTTAACCGCTCAACTTTCAGTCAAGACGGGTTTTTTTTTTTAATTATTAAAGAAAAAAAACAAACATTTATTCGTTACCTTTACCAACTATTAATACAGCGATGCAAACACTACGTGCTTTTAAAATGTTCCCGACAAAAAATAAACACAAAAAGAGCAGAGGAAAAAATTGAGATAAACTTGCCAAAACAGGAAAACACGTGCACGTCTTACCTAGTCGTTTCTAGAGGAGATAGAAAGAGACCGGGGTTGTTAGGGTTCGTCGCAATCCGCGCACTACCGCCCTAAATATGACGTGATTGTAGTGCGCGATCACAGGTCAAATAAAGGGGCTCGCGCCCTGGATTGTGGACCCGACGCCTCGATTTCGAACGCACCCATAAAATTGATCGCGGTTGACAAGCATATTTAAAATAACCGCGAATGTAAACAAACATTTTTATATGTATAACAAATACTATACTATTAAAAAAATAAAATCGCAATAAATATATAAAATATATATAAATATTTCTTGCAAGTACAACTATTCCAGCTAATAATCCCTATAGCTCTGCACTGATGCTACAAAGGCATTTCGGTTAGCTAGCTCTTAAAATGGCGTTTATTTAGCATTGTAATTAAATATCAATCGTATAATAAACGTATATTCGTGGACTTAGTTGTCATAATTCGCTATAGTAATCGTATTTTCGGTGTGTCGAGCTCTCATGCTAGTTTTATTGCTTTGCTAATATTAGCTAATCCGGGCTAATGACGTAAGCAGCCCAGGTGAAATGAACCACGTGCGCAGGTGTGTATTATTATTATTATTATTATTATTATTATTATTATTATTATTATTATTATGCCAGAATTAAACAAGTGAAAACATATTCCTAAATAAATACATATATACTGTTTAACTTGGGATACACACTTTAATGTAGAAGGCAGGCTGGGGGAGAGCTTTGCTTTAAAAGCGGCTTGATTGAAGGTGGATGAACTTCTGTCCAAAAACAGTTTTGCAAACGCTTTTCAGGGGAAAGTATTGTAAAGTACGCTTGAAGTCTCCGTGTGATGTAATTGCTTAAATTTGTAGAGTTGTTGACTCTTTTTGTATCGAATATGCAGGAATACAGTAGAAGGGAATAGAATCAGGAGCCGATGGGAATGTGTTGAGCAAAATACTCACAAAAAATGTAAAAAAACAACAACAACAACAACAACAACAACAACAACAACCATACAGCGTCTGAGAAAATGTTTAGAGTGTAAAGGTGAACATGTAGAACTTATGCTGTAAATAATGAATGCAAAATTAAGTATATGTGCTTTTACACTCCTTACTTTTCGGACACCCTGAAGAATATAGAAAGGGTCGAAAATAAAGGATTATAACATTTCTGGCTGAAACAAGAAATCTTTGGTCATGTCACCACAAACTATTTATGTATTTACAAAATTCTTTTTAAAAAAACAAAAGTTCGATCAGGAACTTGCTTTTATTACTGTAAATAGGATTGAACAGTGAATGGTTGTTGGAAATCAATAGTGATTAGTTATTGGTTGTCGGGAACAATGGTGATCAGTAATTGGTTGTGGGGAACAATGGTGATCAGTTATTGGTTGTGGGGAACAATGGTGATCAGTTATTGGTTGTGGAGAACAATGGTGATCAGTAATTGGTTGTTGGGAACAATGGTGATCAGTAATTGGTTGTGGGGAACAATGGTGATCAATAATTGGTTATTGGGAACAATGGTGATCAGTAATTGGTTGTGGGGAACAATGGTGATCAGTAATTGGTGGTTGGGAACAATGGTGATCAGTAATTGGTTGTGGGGAACAATGGTGATCAATAATTGGTTATTGGGAACAATGGTGATCAGTAATTGGTTGTGGGGAACAATGGTGATCAGTAATTGGTGGTTGGGAACAATGGTGATCAGTAATTGGTTGTGGGGAACAATGGTGATCAGTAATTGGTTGTGGGGAACAATGGTGATCGGTAATTGGTTGTGGGGAACAATGGTGATCAGTAATTGGTTGTGGGGAACAATGGTGATCAGTAATTGGTTGTGGGGAACAATGGTGTCAGTGATTGGTTGTCGGGAACAATGGTGATCAGTAATTGGTTGTGGGGAACAATGGTGATCAATAATTGGTTATTGGGAACAATGGTGATCAGTAATTGGTTGTGGGGAACAATGGTGATCAGTAATTGGTGGTTGGGAACAATGGTGATCAGTAATTGGTTGTGGGGAACAATGGTGATCAGTAATTGGTTGTGGGGAACAATGGTGATCGGTAATTGGTTGTGGGGAACAATGGTGATCAGTAATTGGTTGTGGGGAACAATGGTGATCAGTAATTGGTTGTGGGGAACAATGGTGTCAGTGATTGGTTGTCGGGAACAATGGTGATCAGTAATTGGTTGTGGGGAACAATGGTGATCAATAATTGGTTATTGGGAACAATGGTGATCAGTAATTGGTTGTGGGGAACAATGGTGATCAGTAATTGGTGGTTGGGAACAATGGTGATCAGTAATTGGTTGTGGGGAACAATGGTGATCAGTAATTGGTTGTGGGGAACAATGGTGATCGGTAATTGGTTGTGGGGAACAATGGTGATCAGTAATTGGTTGTGGGGAACAATGGTGATCAGTAATTGGTTGTGGGGAACAATGGTGTCAGTGATTGGTTGTCGGGAACAATGGTGATCAGTAATTGGTTGTGGGGAACAATGGTGATCAATAATTGGTTATTGGGAACAATGGTGATCAGTAATTGGTTGTGGGGAACAATGGTGATCAGTAATTGGTGGTTGGGAACAATGGTGATCAGTAATTGGTTGTGGGGAACAATGGTGATCAGTAATTGGTTGTGGGGAACAATGGTGATCAGTAATTGGTTGTGGGGAACAATGGTGATCGGTAATTGGTTGTGGGGAACAATGGTGATCAGTAATTGGTTGTGGGGAACAATGGTGATCAGTAATTGGTTGTGGGGAACAATGGTGTCAGTGATTGGTTGTTGGAAAACACTGGTGATCAGTGATTGCTCACTAGGAACATAGGCACAAGCAAAACTCAGTCAGGCTCAACACCGTTCAAACGGTGATCTTTCTCCAGTCTTCAGCTGTCCAGTTCCGGTGATCCTGTGCCCTCTCTAGACTCCTGTTCTCGGCTCACAGGAGAGGATCCTGCTGTCGTCTTCTCCTGTTTTAACCCATCCACCTCAAGGCTTGACGTGGTTAGTTGTGTTACCTGTAGCCTCTCTGTCAGCTTAAACCCGTCTGGCTGTTCTCGTCTGACCTCTCTCAACAACAAAACATTTCTGCTCACAGACCTGCTGCTCACTGGATGTGTCTTTGGTTTTCACACCATTCTGTGTAAACTCTAAACACCAGTCACTGTACAGTATGTATATATATATATATATATAATATAATATAATATAATATAATATAATATAATATAATATAATATTATATTATATTATATTATATTATATATATATATATATATATATATATATATATATATCAGTAATTTGGTGCAAGTTGAAAATAAATAATAACATTAATGTTACAAATTCTTGCCGTTAAAAATCTTGCTATACACAAAGATCCTAAGCAGTTAATCTTCTAGCTAGCCAGCCTAGTAACGTGATTACCTAACTGTAACATAGTATCATCAAATATTATGATGGACAACCCATCGATGTAAATTTATATTTACCATTTTTATTAACTCCAGACGTCCTTCATCGATCGGCACCAAACATGGATTTAACCGAAATGTCATTTTAACAAGGCAACAGCAGTTTTTCAGATGAGTCACATGCATGCTTGGTCACATAGCAAATAGGCTAATTAACATTTCAGTCCCGGATATCATTTAAACCATAACATGGTTAGTGGCTATGCATATGGTTAATAAATGAATCATGCAATTAACTGATGAACATGTCACTATTAAACACTATATGTGCTATATGATTCGGTTTTATATCTTCTATCGTATTACCCGCCCTCGATTATTAATCGAATTAAACTTAACACTCAAATGAATTACACTACTATAGAGGTGAACAGTATAACGCTGAGATACAGGTCAACATTAACTAGCCCATAAGTATGGACTTCATAACACCCACTCCGTAGCCATGACTACAGTTAGGATATTTTTCCCTCCTCATTATATGACAGACTCCTAAGCCTGATATTTTAATTATAAGCGTTCAATGCAAATCATTTGTAATCTGCAGAATGTTCGGTGACTCACCTTCTGTCTGCGTGAGTCATCATCACACGGACCCGACCTGTGAAATAAATGTCATGACTCATAACCTGAACAAAGGCCATCGCGCACTATGTCCCTCTAACATGGAGAAATGTGTTAGACTGACAAAAAAAAACAAACCTCTGACTTTGTGATGTTCGTTCCATTCTGGTCAAGTAACACCAAAATCTGCATGTGCGAAATAATCTAAACTCAGACAGACACCACATTATCTAACTCAGACATCAAATAATCTAAACTCAGACATTAAATGATCGTTGTCATCATTGTGGCCATCAGTAAAACATGTTCAGCTCATATTCATCTAGTTTCAAATAATTCACGCGCCATTTCTGTTTCTCGACGTCTGTGCTGAATAAACAGACAGACAGACAGACAGACACACAAAGACACATACACACAGACACACACACAAAGACATATACACACAAAGACATATACACACACAGACAGACATATACACACAAAGACACACACAGACAGACAGGCACACAAAGACATATACACACAAAGACACACACAGACAGACAGGCACACAAAGACATATACATACAAAGACAGACACAGACAGACACACACAAAGACACACACACAGACTGGCTCACACTGTGGGACACAGACAGATGGACAGACTGACAGACACACACAGTCAGATAGACACACAGACAGACATACAGCAGGACACAGAGAGATAGACAGACTGGCAGACAGATAGACACACAGACAGACAGACAGACTGATAGACACATAGACAGACTGACAGACAGATAGACAGACACACAGAGAGATAGACAGACTGACATACACACATACAGACTGACAGATAGACAGACTGACAGACACACAGATCGATAGACAGACAGATATACACACATACAGACAGATAGACAGACACACAGACAGACAGATAGACAGACACACAGACAGACAGATAGACAGACACTGCTGCGCTGTTCTATATATCAAAAGCAGAAATGGACTTTGCTGTGCCTGATGGTGCTCCGGGTGCCGAACAGATATTAAGTGGTTTCCCGCTGAGAGGATCTGATTGGGAGCTTCAGCGACGCCATCACAGTGTGTTTGGAATCAGTTAACCTGAACTTCTCGACTGAGGCTCGTCCACTTCACCGTGTTTTGATTTGTTTCTACACAGAGCAGATTTCTGCAAGAGTAGCGCATTTAATGAGTCATTGTTCTGCTCTGATTGCTCCATGAGGTCTAGCCAGGCATTTTCCTCTTAACTGACCATAAACACACACACACACACACACACACACACACACACACACAGAGAGAGAGACACTTCAACAAATATGCAGCCTCAAAATCTGTTCTTGTTCTTACTTGGCCATTCATCACAATGATACTCATTAATAACATCAAGCATCATAAATCAGCATAAATCAAAAAATATCCAATTTACATAAACACTAAGTTATTTCACATAACAGACGTTTACACACAGTCCACGAGACACAATAATAACTGAATTTACACAAATGAACCAGTCCAAAAGTTTACACACGCTCGATTCTTAATACCGTGTGTCGTTACCTGGACTGTTCATGAGTCCCTTTGTTTGTCCTGAGCAGTTAAACCACCCACTGTTCTTCAGAAAAATCCTCCAGGCCCTGCACACTCTTTACTTTTCCATGGCCAAGTAAGAATGGCCATCTTCTGCATATTTGGGACGCAGCCCACGGCTTCAAGCGTTCGCCTATTTGCGCGTACAGCACGACAAATAATTAACCGCACTTGAATCTTTCGTAAAATGAAAAATAAAAACACCCAAAACTGTATACGGTCCCATAACGAAGACCAACTGTACGTCGAGACGTGAAATCCCGGAGGGAACGTCGGACGACGTGGCGCGGGGACGTAACGACGTGCGCCGTTAATCGATCTATGTTCTATAACACGTAAAACAGGAAGATGAAAGGAGTATTCTAAAAGCGACTCATGTAAACACCTTAATCAGAATACTGTCTTATTCAGAATAAGGTCGACAATTAGATCACTGCCGTCCGTGTAAACGTAGTCCGTGAGATAAACAGATACAACAATGAGAAAGCTGCAATTTCATATCTGGATCGACAGTTTATTACTTTGAAAGATGACATGCAGATTTTGTTGATATCGTCACACTATATATATATATATATATATATATATATATATATATATATATATATATATATATATATATATATATATATATATATATATATATATATATAATTTTTTTTTTTTTTAAAGAAAGCTATGTTTGCACAAGTCATTCTGAGATACCACCACTAGGGGGCCTAAACAAACAGGCTATCAAAGTACAATTACTCAGATATAGTCCAGCCCTCATTATAACCACACCTTTACTTTTTTATATTTAATATTAGGAAGTCTCATCCAGCTGAACAATAATGGATTCTTGAATAATTTCCAATGATCTGAGGAAAATCTCAGACTAATGGTTGATAAATGGTGATTTTAGGACTTGAGTGTTTTTCTATGTATTGTAAATATTTAAAAAAAAAAAAAAAAAAAAACCCACGTCATGGCCGGTGTGTATGAGTTAGCGGTTGTCGTGGATTTACCTTGAGTGGATCTGACACTCGTTACTGACACAGTCACATTTATTCATTGAGTAATGAGCGGTGAGGCTTGATGAGGAAAGCGGTGAGGTCTCCTGGGGAAATCTGCCCTTTTGTACCCGAGCCAAAATTGACCACACCGTCTCCTATTATTATCCGTCACGCCGGTCCACTGACCGGGGGGAAGCGGAAAAGGGCACGACTCGAGCAGCGGCACATCACGCCGCTGACTAACACATGGTAATGAGCGTACGAGACGCCCTCGCTGTCCTGCGGTCGCGTCCAAGAGTCCGAGTACACTACCGAGAAGTACTTCATTATATAATGAAGTATATAATTAGCAGTGAAACAGCTTTCTTCAGCTCGTGGATCAACATTCCTCGCAGCCGTCACGTTTCATTTGATAAAATGAAGCAAACTATTACGTATATTGAACTCCAGTCGGCCATCTGTGACAAAACCATCAATCTGAGCGGTTTGTGCGCGTAGCGGATGAACGTCAGATCATCTTGGCACGTGGTTGGTCCATGATTACAAATGAAGGAACGTTTCACACAATTATAAAAGGGTGATTGGAATATTTTTCTGACTACAGCATAAGGAATACAATAATACAGTCATTGTTTGATTATACGGCGGCCTTTTAAAAAAAATTTACAATGCGACTTGCGGCATTTTTTGCGATTTTTTTTTTTTTTTTTGCGGAAAACGAAATGGCGAAATCGCCGATTTATTATTTTTTTAAATTGCTTTGCAGGCTCTTTCACATTGATGCTTGGTGGTAAACGAGACTTTTTAGCCGTACTCATGTTCAAGAGGGTTTATAGGAGAAGACTCAGAGCTGTTATCTCGGCAAAGGGATGTAGCACAAAGTATTGACTAAAAGGGTGCCAATAATTGTTGCACACCTATATTTAACAGAGATATTTTTTGGGATAAACCCGGTGTTTTGTTTGCAATTGTTTGATATCCATGAGAGCAGAGTATTTTTGTGACTTTTTTTTTTTTTGAACAAAAGGTCAAAAGGTTAAACAATAAAGAGAATTTTTCCCACCTTTCTTTGCTTATATTTACCGAGGGTGCCAATACTATCCGATTGAGGGTAATAAAATAGAGCGTTCACGGATCACGTTCCTCACACGTCACGGGCGTTCACCATCTCAACACAGTTCATCGGCAAGTCCATCGGCAAGACCGACTGCCCGACTCACCCGTAGACCGGGAAGCCGAAAACAGATCGTCTCCCTCGGCCCTCAGGCAAGCGCACGTCAGGCAAGCGCACGTCAGATCTGTCCATTTATATTTGACATTCTCTCCCCAGGACCACGGCGCAGGTGAAGCGACCCAGCTGTTCTGCTGCACAAATAATCATGACGACAGACGTCAGCTGCCGGAGAACACCCCATCCTTCCCCCCACTTCATTACAGATGCATTTCACTCCAGAACTGTCTGGTATGCAAATCGGTACTTTCCCGCTTCGACGCGAATGACGTGTTCGCGACGCCGTTCGAATGCGCGTTTGGGATCGGCGTTTTGCAAGATGCGTAAAGATGTTCATCACTCGCACAGTTTGCATGTGATGCTGTTCACTGTTAACGCGTCTGAACTGATGTGGGTGAGACCGGGGATCTGACGTATTAATATCATCTCATATCTAATAAACGGAGATACACGCGGAGATAGAACGACAGACGGATAGTTTTATTCAAACCAGTGTAGAGGACAACGAAAGGGTGAGGCGATGCTAAGAAAGGCGCAGCAGGAAATAAAGGTCAGCGGATCTGCAAACAGACGTGAAGCCATGCCTCTGCCGATTTATACTTGCTGTCAACCGAGCGTACGCAAGATGGCCGACGTGTGTACCGTAATCTGCAGCCTCGGAAATCAGCGCAACGCGTCTTCAATCAGTCCCTCCAGGATTCCCGGGATTTTTCCATCGCGGAAACGAACACGGATCGAGCAGACGGCGTAATATTCGAAGGAGCGTGCGAGTTTTTCAAAATTACCGCAGATTTTTTGGCAGATTCGGGCCGAGACGCGTCACGATCGGTTCACGTGCGTCGAACACGAATACAGCCGAAAGGTCTCGTTTACCAACAAACATCCCTGCGAAAGAGCGCGCGGAACAATTCCGTGCGATCGCGATTTCGCCGATCCGAGTCATCTTTCCGAAAAAATTAAAAAAACTCCTCGAATTGTAATTACAATTCTTTTTTTTTTTTTTTTTTTTTACAAGCCGCAGCAAAATCGAGCGTTTTTGGTCACGCCGTTCGCACAAAACGAAAATGACGCTCAATCCTGTACAGTCGGCGCTGACCAAACATGATTGGGCGATAACTCGAACAGTTTTCCTCTTACAATAAGCGTTTGAATTTTAAAAACCTACCGAAAGGTGGGTTGTGAGGACCGCTCTCCTGGATTTTTCGATTTGAGACGCAGCCCGCGTACAACACTCGCGACGACGGCAGAACGTTTCAAAGAGATATAGAGCCGGTCAGTGCACGTGTTTAACCTTACTGTGCGTGAACACGCTAAACGTTACAGTTCACGTGGAGATGTTTTGGCGCTGACGTGGCACCTCGTGGACGCCGCGTTTAACACTCTAGATGTACGTAATACATACGTATTGTATTTCCTGTTTTCTTCACCGGTGAGATTTTCACCAGCTCTTACTGATACGATGTATTTACCGTCTAACGAGTGGCCCGAATTATAAAACCAATATTAAATATCTCAATATTATAAACAATAAAAACTAGAGACGCACCGATACTAAATTTCTCAGCCGATACCGATAAGCGATTATTCAGAGTGAAATCGGCCGATACCGATACCGCTGCCTTTTATACCTTCTTTTAAATGAATAATAATTAATTCCGTAATAAAATCTTTATTCTCTCCATTTCAACAAGATGTTTCGCAATAACTGGTCTCATCAACATTACTCTCATGAGCAGTAAGATTATTAATGTATTGAATGTTAATTCATATGAACGTTGACTGAATTCTAAAAAAAACCTCCTGTTAGCCTTAACCCTCTCTGCTCCAGGGGGCGCTGTATCATGGCGGACCCTGCGCTCTGACCCCAACTTCCTGACAAGCTGAAGAAGATGTGCGAAGAAAGGAAGTTCACTGTGCTGTAACGTATATGTGACCAATACGGGTCTTCTTATTCTTCTTAAATAGAAAGGTTGGGTTCATGTAAATGCTAACGCGACATTGCGAGCGTTAAAGTGAAAATGAAGGCGTTAAATGGAGAGAGAAACTCATTTAAATGTCGCTTTTATCTAACGGGCAGAGTGCCAATGAACACAGTCAAGGGTTTATCACGTTATCACAGAGAGAGAGAGAGAGAGAGAGAGAGAGAGAGAGATGGAGAGAGAGAGAGAGAAGACACTGAGATAAGACTAAGAAATAATAGTGAGATAAACTAGAGCAGGAGATAGGAAAAGATAAGAGAGAGAGAGAGAGAGAGAGAGAGAGAGAGAGAGAGAGAGAGAGCGAGCGGAAATGAGAGGGAGAACTAGAAAGGCAAATAGTGATCTAAGAAAAGTGAGAGAAGAAAGAAGAATGAAGAGATGTAGAGAGAGAGAGAGAGAAGGGTGAATGGACAAAAGGGATTGAAAGCGCGTGAGAGAGATGGAGAGAGAGAGAGTGGAAGTGCGAAAGAGATGAAGAACAAGACGTTGGAAAGAGAGAGAAAAAGGACAGGAAGAAGAATGAAAAGATGGAGAGAGAAGAGTTATGAAAGGAATTAGGAGAGGGAAGAGGAGAGAGAAAGAATGAAGGATTGAAGGCGTAAGAGAGAGAAGAATAGAACATGGAGAGAGAGAGAGAGAGAGAGAGAGAGAGAGAGAGAGAGAGAGAGAGAGAGAGAGAGCAAGGCGATTATAGAGAGGGAGAAGAGTGAGAGAGACAGAGAGTGAAAGGGAGAGGGGTGAAGTGAGAGTTTAAGAGATATGTGGGGATTGAGATGAAAGATGAAAGAGTGTGAGACAGAAAAAATGCGAGAGAGAGAGAGAGAGAGAGAGAGAGTGAGGGAGAGAGAGAGGGATGTGAGCATGAGAGATATATGGAGAGAGAGAGATGAAAGAGTGAAACAGAATTATAGAGAAAAGGAATAGAAGACATGAGAAAAAAATGAATAAATGAGAGAGGGAAAGAGAGGGAACAAAACAGGAGGAATGAAAAGATGGAGGGAGGAGAGAGCAAGTGAGAAAAGATTTTGAGAGGAAGAGAAGAGCATGAGAGAAGGAAAGAGAAAGTAAAGAATGAGATGCGACGAGGGAGAACAGAAAGAGAGGAAGAGAGGGGTTGAAGGAGTGAGGGCTTGAAAAAGGGAGGAGAGAGGAGGTTAGTGTGGAAGAGGTGAAGAAAGATCAGGACAGGCAGAAGAACAAAAAGATGGAGGGAGGAGATATAGTGAATGCGTAGAAGAATTAGAGACAGGAAGAGAAAGAGACAGTCAGAGGAAGAGAGAGGCAGAGGAAGGAATGATGAATTGAGAGCATGAAAGAGAAAGATGAGAATGGATCGAAAGAAAGAACGAGACAGGATTAGAGAGAAGGAGAATAAAAGAGGAGAGAAAGAGCAAAGAGTGAGATGGAGAGAATTAGAAGAGACAGAAAACAAAGGAGGGGACAAAAAGGAGGAAAGATTTTAAGGAAAGGAGTCATGGAGAAAGAGAGAGAAGGAGAGATAGACAGATAGATAAACAGACAGATAGAGATAGACAGATAGATGAACAGACAGAGAGAGAGGAGATAGAGAAAGACAGAGTGAGGGAGAGAGAAAGACAGATAAACAGACAGGGAGAGGGAGAGAGAAAGACAGATAAACAGACAGGGAGAGAGAAAGACAGATAAACAGACAGGGAGAGAGAGGGGGAGAGAAAGACAGATAAACAGACAGAGAGAGAGAAAGACAGATAAACAGACAGGGAGAGAGAAAGACAGATAAACAGACAGGGAGAGAGAAAGACAGATAAACAGACAGGGAGAGAGAATGTGTGAATGAGTGAGTGCGCGCGCATCGCTCATTCTCCCTCCTTCTGCGCGCGCTCTTATCTTTCCTTTTCCAAACCGTATTCGTTTCTTTCTTTTTCCCCTCCTCTTCCCATTGATCTCTCCATCATATTTTATTATTTATTTATTTATTTATTTTAAGGGGGGGGGGGGGGGGGGGGGGGACAATCAACGCGCGAGCTGCAGAGAGCGTGCGCTCGCGGTTCAGCATGCGCTCTTGGAGAGGTGTGTCGTACACTCCCCCGCCTTTCGCAACACACACACACACACACACACACACACGCACCGCCGGGGATTTCCAGCGCCAGAGATGTTCAACTCGTCTCCGTCGGCTTCCACGCTCTTCTTCTCCGCGGATCGTGATCATGACGTCGCCGGCGGTTCCTCGCGCCCGTTCCGCGGCGGCGGTGACGGCGTCGCGGATGTCGGCGACGGGAACAACAGCTCGTGCGCCGAGTGGCCGCTCGAGTTCGAGCCCGCGGAGAAGGTGGCCGTGGGTCTCGCGCTGGCCGCGGTCACGGCGGTGACGGTGATCGGGAACGCGCTCGTGGTGGTGGCCGTGTGCGTGGTGAAGAAGCTCCGCCAGCCGTCCAACTACTTGCTCGTGTCACTCGCAGCCGCCGACCTGTCCGTAGCTCTCGGGGTCATGCCCTTCGCCATAGCAACCGACCTCACCGGTGGGAAATGGCTGTTCGGCGAAGCTTTCTGTAACGTCTTCATCGGAATGGACGTCATGTGCTGCACCGCGTCCATCATGACCTTATGCGTCATCAGCGTGGACAGGTGAGTTTTGGCGGGATTTTTAATGCATTGTTTATTTTTAACTACTCCACAGGTCGAACGTCCCAGACCACCTCTAATGACCCCATTCCTCCCTCCCTCCCTCCCACAGCTCACTTTTATTATGCTGTACAATGACTTTAATGATAATTTTATGCGTAATCAGTGTGCGCAGGTGAGTTTTGGCGGGAAAAAATTTCACCTTTTTACCTCAGAACTAATTTGCAAACAATATCTAACGATTTGAAGCTTCATCCCTGGGGACAGGTGAGTTTTTGTAGGAAAAACTACAACCTTTACAGACTTTAGAATCGTATTTAGGCGTGTAGACTGTGGTTTTAATAATGTTATTTAATCAGGTTGAATTTCGGCTTACTTCAGAGTCGCATTTGCTTAACAATTAGATTTAAAGTTTCATTGAATAGGGGGGAAAAAGTGAGAAGTTTTATCACCCATGAGGAGTTTTGGCGGGAATTTTTTTGTTGTTTACATCCAATTTGCAAACCATCTGATTAGATTGGATACTTAATCACTGTAGACAGGGGACGACTGAAACATTAAACACATTTTTACCTCAGAGAACTCATTTATAAACCATCTGTTATGATTTAAAACTCCATCCCTGGGGACCGGACACTTTTAGTAGGAAAAACGAAAACTTTAACAGTCTTTGGAATCATTTTTATACTAAATAATGTTTTTTTTTGGTAACCATTTTATGCGCCGTCGCTGTGGACGGGTGAATTTTTACTTCCTGTTAACGTTCGGGTTTTCGAAACATCTATTTTATTCTTCGTGTCTTAATTCAAACTTTTATTGAAGCTGTATGATGATTTTCTTCTTATTTTTTTTTTTGGCGGGAAATTGTTGCTTACTTCACACTTTTACTTCACAAATCACATGTACCAACCTGTTATGATTGACCAGGCTTTAGAGTCGGTTCTGTTCTAAATAATACGTATGTTTTTAGTAATAATTTGACTCGTCTTCGCTGTGGACGGCTGAATTATCGCCGGGAACTTCGGCGGGTTACCGAGTAACCGGAATTCGCACGTTCTGAGGACGTGTCAGAAAACGTTAGGGAAAGATGCCGCTTTATCTCTGACCGTAACAAAGCGCTGACGCTGGAGACTCCTTCCGTAAACGATAAATAAACATCTCCTCACATTAAAACTTCTCGGTATCGACAGTTCTACATTTTTCTTTATTAAATAACAACATTCGGTTTACGTTAAACGATGCGAGCGTCCACCGTACAGTTAGTCGTTACTATAGAGACGATAACGTATTCGAACGAGCGCGTTAATAAAAACCTGCGATGTGCAGCTGCGCTACTGTCAGAGCCGCCGTTATAGGAAGTTCATCGACCAATCAGGAACGAGAATGCAATCCAGAACACGATGTGCTCGGAGGTTTCTCTGAGGTCGGGGCAGGAAGCGCTAGTGTTCGAGAGATACACACACGTTTGATCTTCTGCACTCCGTCATTGGGAGCTAAACAGAGTGGTGTGTGATTAGCGGAACGCTAGCACCGTGTGGTTTAAGTGAGAACGGTGTAACGCACTGGGAACGCTTAAACTGTGTGAAATCAGGGATGCTGCCGCACGCTAATTTCATTTGACACAGCTCACAAATGTGTTATGTGGTTTGAGAGATCCACTGCCACATCCGACACACACACCTTCACGCACACACACACACACACACACACACACACACACAGTCCGTTTCCCTAGAATAGCTCAAAAATGATGAATATTTCAGTGATGGTCTGTTGCAGTTGTCCGTCAGAATTTCAATCAAGAACAGTTCACCGGTTCGATCGTTCTCAACACTGACGTTCACATTTCATTCCATTTCATCGAAATTGAAAGATAAGCAAACAGTGATGACGTTCTAGAATAAAACATAAATAATATCTAAAACTATATAGAATTTAAAAAAAAATTATTATTTTTTTTTTTTTTACAAAAAAAGGCTATCTAGATAACGATGAAGAATGTACAATTTCAAAAACGTGTCGATACGAATACACGCACACTTTCCGTCGTCAGCGGTATTTCGTCCGTCTCATCGATCTTTAAAATAAAACGGAAAGATGACGGACGAAGGATAGAGACTAAAAAGAGATCTAAATGTTGTATAAAATACAAAATGTATAAATAATCTAAAGTGTCACTATACAGTATAAACATACACACTTTCTCTGTCCTCGGGAACATGCAGAGTGAAATAAAATAGAAAGTCGAGAAGAAAAGAAGGATAAAAAAAGGAAAAAAGTAACGAATGTGTAAAATACCAAGATCTAGTACGATCACAAAACATAAACATTTAAAATTGTAAAATCTATTGTAAAATTTATGTCCATCTATTTATCTATCTATGTGTTTTTTTTCTCTCTCTCTCTCTCTCTCTCTATATATATATATATATATATATATATATATATATATATATGTGTGTGTGTATATATGTATATATATGTATGTATGTATATATATATATATATATATATATATATATGTGTGTGTATATATATATATATATATATATACACACACACACATATATACATATGTGTACATACGTACATTTTATATATATAAATATATATATATATATATATATATATATATATACACACACACACGTATAAACACATACGTACATTTTTTATATATATATATATATATATATATATATATATATATATATATATATATATATATATATATATATGTGTGTGTGTGTATATATATATATATATATATATATATATACACACACACACGTATAAACACATACGTACATTTTTTATATATATATATATGTGTGTGTGTGTGTGTGTGTGTGTGTGTGTGTGTGTGTATATACATATATATGTATGTATGTGTATATATATGTATATATATATAATATATATGTATATATGTGTGTGTGTGTGTGTGTGTGTGTGTGTGTATAGACACACACACAGACAGTTCATGAAAATGCAAATAACATATAACAAAGCATGAGACAGGAATATATGCCCGAAATATAAAAATACAACATAAGTAGTCACAGAACACAACACTTCTTACATAAAACACTACTTCAGGTTGTGGAGAACTGTGTGTCGAGAGAGGACTTTTCACTGCGTGTGACTAAGAAAAGCCTGACGCCCGTGTCTCTTGGACAATTACGGAGAAAGAAAGAGGCACTTAGTGGATTTCCAATAACGGAGAATAAAATCAATTTGGCTTTGAGGAAGGCAGAGCGGACCAGACGCGTCCTCTCTCCCTCGTCAGCTCCACCGCCTCATTAAGCTCAATTTACGGCTCCATGATAACCTTTCACAAAGCTTTGCTAAAGCCTGAATAACGTTATTGGCTATTAAGTGAATTGCGGAAGGGGAAAGGAGGCGGAACCGGCCTTAAAGGAACAGCAGGTCGTTCCACGTCGCTTCCATTTCTATAGCAGGAAGTGATCAATAACAATCGGTTATGTAATACGGCAGTTTTATCCGGGACACTCCGAGACATTGTTGGTTGGGAGAGACTGTCTAAGTGCGTCCGTGTCTGCTGCGTTCATGTGCGTTTCTGTTTAAAACAACCAACATTACAAAAATCTCTCATTTCTAGCTGGCTATTTATGAGTCACTAATTCAGATCACAAGAATTCACAAAAGAATTCTTTGTTCCTAAGGGTGTACAAACTTTTGCAATCAATTACACTGAAGCTACATCCATGATTGATGTCCCCCCCCCCCCCCCCCTTTTTTTTACGCAAATTACTAATTCAATTATGAAAGGAGCTCCTGAAGAAACAATTTGGAGATACTCCATCATTACCTAGTCTACTTTCAACTGATGAAACTAATCTGTGTGTGTGTGTGTGTGTGTGTGTGTGTGTGTGTGTGTGGTTCTGACCAGAAAGAACCAACCAGATAAAGCTGTATTAATTAACCCATTAGTCATCGCAGTTTGTACCGTTAACAACAAACGAAGGCACTCGAGTCGGTCGCATTCGTTTACGGATTGTAGAGAATACTGATTACACGGCGCTGTCGCAGGAAAGTAATCAGTGACGGGGCGGAGTTATGAAGCGGAGGAACTGTCACTGCCTCGAAGTTGATCATTTTCCCGGATCAGCATGTCCGTATGGGTAGTGTTTTTATTCCTCTTAGACTACAGCCATTTGTAAACAATTCCACCTTAATGAATTAAAGAACGACGCGTACGTTTTATCCGTTTATAATCACATTTAACGTTGCGGAACGTCCGTGAACGTCCATTGCTTCCTAGTAGTTGCTTCCGTTCTAGCAGCTATAAACAGTCGTTCCTCTCTTCTCTCTCTCTCTCTCTGTCTTTAAGTTAATCCATCCCTCTATGATTTTGCGATCGCAGAAATGAAGGCAAATTCAAGAGACCTCCGCAGTATTCAGAGGAGCGTCCAGTCTGTTCAATTTCAACGGCGGATTTTACGCAGATTTGCGTCACGTGACGTCGTCGAACCCTTCGATTCACGTGCGTCGAAGGCGAGTACGGCTAAAAGGTCTCGTTTACCGACGGACAGCACCGCGAAAGACCGCGCGGAACAATTTGGTGCAGTTGCGATTCCGCCGATTCGAGTCATTTTCCGCCAAAAAAAAAACAACAAACAAACAAAAAAAACACCGCAAATCGTATCGCAAAATTTTGAAAAATAAAAAGCGTTTTTTTTTGGCCGCGACGATCACAAAAACCTCCTCGGAATCCCGAACGGACTGCTTGTAGAAAATGAATCAAGAGTTTCTGACCAATCAGAATTGAGAAATCAATAAACCTAACGTTGCAGCTACTTACAAACGAACGACTTCCATTATATTAAAAAAATGTGTGTGTATAGATGCATCATATCATAGATTTTTACGATTTGAAACAATCTTTGTTACAGGAACGTGGTTAGACTAACAGCTCAGCTACAGCACTGATCTTTAAAAAACAAAACAAAACAAAAACAAACACGCGGGAACAAAACGGTTGCCGTCGTCTCGGATGGAAAAGTACTGAACTGCTGATTTACTGAACTGGTGATAGCAGGCTGGTCTGCGTTTCAAATCTAAAAAGTCAGCCCTATTTATTCCATCTGACGGGATAATTTCTTGCCATCACTCAAAGCCTTTTCTTCAGGCTTTCACGGCGATCTCCGCCAGCCAGCTCCGCGGTGAAAAACACACCCAGATGTCAGCGCGTAACGGCTGAAACGACGGCTCCGGCTGAAACCGACAGATCAGCGACTCTATTCAGCTGCAGGAAGCAGTCAGAAATAGTTTTCAGCTCTCACACTCACACAAATGCAGATGGAAAAATAGTGGCCTGTTATCAGGGGAAACACCTTTTATAGATTCCTTTTCTTTTTTTAATGAACGGAATAAAACTCTTAAGGCGCTTTCGTTCTCACTCGCCAGAAAGAGCGCTGGCTGGTGTGCTGTTTATGCACACATTGTAACCATGACGACAAACATAGCTAGCACTGGATAACTAAGTAGCCTAGCTTAGTTCTGAGATTAGAGTTATTATTATCATTGATGCAGATGAAATAAAGATTGGTGTAACGCCGGTGTGAAGCAGGTGAAGAGCAGGAGGAAGTGAGGAGGGGGAAGTGAGGAGGGGGTCGTTTGCCTTCTCTGTAGATTTGGATGCGGAAAATCAAAGGGTTTTGAGCTGCTTGTCTGATTTGGCTGCTGCAGATAAAGTGGGACGTCAAATAACGCACCACTGAATCTCCCATGTTTATTTTGTAACTTCGTATTATTGAAAAAGAAAGAAATGTAGATTTATCTAGATGTCGATCACATAACACGTTACAGTCGACACAATCCACTCTTAACCCGATTAAGACGATACTCTGATTAAGAATCTAGCATGTAAACGGAGATTATTGAGGACCTTAATCCGATTAAAGTCACACTCGAAGTAAACACGAATGGAATTAAGACGTGTGGAGTATTCCTGTTTTAGTCGCGTTATCGACGTGCGTTACAGACACGTACACACCTTAATCGCACTATTAACGTCGTGTGAGAGTTTTCACCGCAGTGTGCGACAGGACACGTACACACACGGCAGCGCTCGACCGTTTGACGGCGAACAAGAGAGCACGGCTGCGTCTCAAACCGCGTACTTACCCGCTATATAGTAGGCGAGATATATATATTTCTATATACACTATCTCGTAGGTAAGTACGCGGTTTGGGACGCAGCCCACGGCTTCAAGCAGTCGTCGATTTGCACGTACAGCACGACAAATAATTAACCGCACTTGATTAAAAATAAAAACACCCGAAACTGTATACGGTCCCATAACGAAGACCGACTGTACGTCGATACGTGAAATCCCGGACGGAACGTCGGACGGCGCGGCGCGGGGACGTAACGACGTGCGCCGTTAATCGCTCTATGTTCTATAACACGTAAAACACGAACATGACAGGAGTATTCTAAAAGCGACTCATGTAAACACCTTAATCAGAATACTGTCTTATTCAGAATAAGGTCAGTAATTAGATCACTGCTGTACATGTAAACGTAGTGCCTGACACAATTCCTTACACACTGAAACAATTCCAGCGGAAGGAATTGTCCTTTGTGGAGGCGAACCTGTGATTATGCACTGCTGAATGGGTTCTGAGTGCTGACTCAAGTGTGAAAACGCTCTTGCAGTAACCGCTTCACCAAAGAAGTGCGCTCGTCTTTTATAAAGCACTCATTTCAATCCCTGTTTCAAGGACAGCGGATGATAAAGTCCTTAACTACAAAGACTGAAAACGGGTATTCGATAGAACACGCGTTTACACGCTTTCCCCCCTTATTTAATCAGAAATAAATAATGGGTAAACTGTAATAAAATGAAATGAAATAAAAACTCGAGTGTATTTTTTATATACGCTGCACTATAGCGGTGTGGAACGGGACTGGCACAGGCCACGAGACCTCATAACAGATAGTACAACAGAGCCGAGAAGATAATTGAGGTCTCTGTCACCTCCATAAACTCTGGATTCACAAGGCTCTCAGCGGTGCGGACGGCTCCCGTTCGCCCGTCTGCTATGCTGTCCACGCTGTAAATTCCAGACCCCATAATAGTAATATGTTTAACTCTTTATGCTGCTAGTCCCCCCCCCCCCACCCCCCCTTATCTACTGTATGCAGTTTTGCACTGCTTTCGCAAACTTAATGAGCGTTCACCGAGCATTGAGACCGCTAGACGAGCCATACTTGTAGTAAAAGAAAGCAGGAACTTCCTTTAGTATGTGAAGCGTAGCATACAGGAGTGGACGAGATGGCTAATTTGTTTTTACATGCAACAGATCGAGGCTGGAATATATCCAGTCTATCGCGTCACAGACTTAGGCCAATGTATAGGTTGCATGTTGGTGTTTTTTTGTTGTTTTTTTTTTGTCCATAATTTGGTCTTCCAGTTCCCGCCCACCAGTCAGCTCCGCCCATCACGTGACAGATACCACCCAGGGACGGTGCAGGCGAACACGTGTTTCCTCTAAGACATGTGAAACCAGTCAAATGCATCTTTGCGTCTTTTCGAACGTCTGGTCCGACACACATTGAGGTAAGTGCTCTCTGCCCCCTTCCTCATACACAAGCTCAGAGATGCCCATGATTGGCTAGTGTCGCTGTCGGAGGACGACCCAAGAAGCTCAGCCATTATATGAAAAATTTCTCATTTCACATTACTAATATTGGAGCTCGTGTTACCCTGACGATAGGGTAAACGCTTTTCCATTGCGCCACTTGTGAGACTACATCGGGATGGTGTGATGGTTTTCGGAGGTGGACGGAACGCAGACAGTACCTCGAGCTCAGGAGGTCAGGATCGAACCGGGGGCCCTGGAGCTGTGAGGCAGTTTAATAATCATGTTTACAAACGAACTACCATTAACTTAGTACTTATTCACTGAGAAACAGTCTCCGTGTGTCATTATAGACAAAACGTAAAAGCATGGCACTCTAGCCGATCTGTTCTATTCCAAAAATAAATAGAACTCATTAACGGGTATGTAAACTGGCCGAGCAGCCGAAGGACAGACGGAAGGCTTTCCTGGAACGCTTTTTCTGAAATCCCGTACACGACGTCTCGCGAGCCAGACTTTCACTTTCGTCGGCTCAGCTTTCGGAAACTCCTGTCGTCGCAGTGTCTCCCTCACATCCGTGACGCCGTGAAGCCGCATGCAAATTTCGCAAGCCTTTCCCCAAACAGATCGCTGCTAGAATGAACCAACGCTTTAACTTGCAAATGTCCTGCATCCAAAAAACAAAAAAAGCTGGAAAAGAAGGTAATCCTGAGAAACCAAAAAGCTTCTCTGGATGGTAGAGAACGAGAGGAGAAATTCCCATAGCATCAGCGCAGGCACGCAAAAATCCAGCAGGCTTTGCTATACATGTATCGGAACCCAAGTCCTTGAGTGTGAAATTTAATAGTTACCCCCCTGAGCTCATCTTGTCGATGACACCGTTTCTCACCAGCCGTGAAGACTGGAATTCAGCTAGCAGTAAATTACCGCCCTCTCAACTGGAAAGAAATAAGATGCCTAGAGAGAACATTAACATATCAAGACCTTTTGAGGTACGAGGTTCTGTCTGACACTTTTTTTTTTTTTTTTAATTTTCAAAATGAATTCATCTTGATCGATTACTTGAAACGTTCGACATTTTAACACCTTTAAGTCCCGGATTATTATTCGCTTACTACTAGGAGTTCTTCATTAAGTACTGTGAAATTTATAGGCAAGATACAGACAGCTGACCGGTGGGGATCTGCTACCAACAGCTCTGTGGAATTTCTAGGAATTTAAATCACAGATTTGTCAGATGAAATGTTTTAATTCAACAATTCCAAGATCTCGACGTGCACACCCAGTACCCACCCATCCATCCGTCCATTTTCTGTACCGCTTATCCTACACAAGGTCGCGGGGAACTCGGGGGGGAAATCTGGGCACAAGGCAGGGGACACCCTGGATGGGGTGCCAGCCCATTTCAGGGCACAATTTTGCATACGTTCACGCACTTCCGGAGTACCCGGAGGAAACCCCCGAAGCACGGGGAGAACACGGAAACACCATGCTAACCGCTCAGCCACCGTGCCCCCCTAACCAGAGTTCCCAAACGACCCCAAATGGATTCTCGGAGATTTTCCCAAGCGTCGACCGTTCCACACTCTACATTTGTATGCGTCTGGCATCGAGTGCCATTTCTTAAGAGCGAGCGGTCGAAAGTTTGTAGGGGTTTATATGGAATTATATTGGTTTATATGGGGTTTATATTGTATAGTGACAATAAAAGGCATTCATTCATTCATTCATTCAATTATCGCGGTAACCAGCAGACAAACCGATTCGATTTTGGAATCGATCTGAAAAGGGTCAAGGTCGCAGCAAGGTCAAATATCTGAAATAGTTTTTCTTCAATAGCTTAATTCGTGTTTGAAGTATATTTTAACGGTATACGCAACAATGGGTGGTGGGGTGGGGTGGGGTGGGGTGGGGGTGGACACCTCATAAGCTAGCGCGGCGTGTCAGGACGACGACAAAGACCGAACCGGCGTGTACATTTTTTCTTTTTTTTTTTCATTTAAACGTGGCTCGTTCGACTCCAAGTTCCACTTCAGTACAGTAGCACACGAATTCTGCCGTTATAGCTAGAACATACAGTCACTCTTAATATTAAACAAAGCACTAGACTTCGAGAGCTCATTTGTACATCACGACCGCTGGTTCGGGAACCTCGGCTGTACAGATATCGCCGAGCAGATGTGCGACGTGGCAGGGCAGCTGCAGACCACCGTAAGATGACACCACGTCTGGTCAAAGGATAACGTGTGCATCCGAAAGCATTGTTCACCAGGAACCCGAACCGGTTCCTAAAAACAATCAAACTATTCAGCCGCACCGTTTAGTCCTGATGACATCACAGTCTTCCCTATTATGTTTAGCAAATAGCAGAGCCGTCTGAATAAACGTCACTCTCTCTATACTGAACCGTCACCTTTTTTTTTTTTTTGTTTTTGTTTTGATGAACGAATGAAGATGTTTAAGACGGTAGATATTTACGTGGATTGTGGATAAGAAATAGAAAATCTAGGTCAATATGAACAACAAATACTCACTGCAGTGGGAGGGAAACGAGAGAAAGATTAGAAAAAGATGTTTCTATTTGAAATAACATTTAGAAAATGGACAATTATGGAAAACCAAAAAAAGCCACGAAAGCTTGCTGGTGTGACCTACATTCCCGCCGAGCACAGAGCGGCCCCTAATCGCTCGGGTGTCTCAGCTCTTCGGCCGAGTTCCTTGACACAGCCTCGAGCGTTAAGGTCACCTTCTTCATGTAATAACTCTTACAGCTTCAGCTCCTGACACAAACTTTGCCCTTTGACACTGCTCTAACAGCACACTTCCTGTCCCTGAAGACAGGCTGATAATCCGCTAACGTCTCGCTCTCGCGTCGTTCCGCGTCAGCGCACAGACATAACCCGAAAGCTCCGTGAAGGGATGTCGTTAAGGGGTATACAATCACGCCGCATTCACCGCGAGAGCCTCCGCCGTTAATATCTTCGCGCTCCAAACGTGAGCCGTGACGCGCAAGGTCTAAAAGAGGAAAATAACGACACCATGGCGCGCTCCCATCCCTTCGGTCCAACGCCAGTTTTCCCAAACACTAACGATCGGTATTTATTAAAGAACGACACACCGCGGTATTGATCTGTGTCTAGTTACATTTAATGTTGTGGAACGTCCATGAAACAAGTTCGTTTCTGTCCTCGCTTGCGTTAGTGGCTGTAAACACTCGTTCTTTCACCAGCCTCTTTTATTTCTCTCTCGAAGTTAATAAGATACGTAAAAAAGTCCGAACGGTTACAGCTTTATCCTCCGACTGCTACAGAGAGCCGACTCCTTCCATGAATACGACTAACATCTCCTCACACACACACACACACACACACACACATTTAAACTTTTAAAAATCTCCTTATGTGGCGTGTGAAAGCAAATACTTTCATAATCTCACAAAAGCCTTGTTTTTGAAGAAAAGAAAAAAAAAAAGAAGTGCTCTGATGTCTGCGGTTCATTTTTAGACGATATGCAAATAAATTTGAATATTTATTCGTTCATAAGGCGACGTTAACAAAGCGGATAAAACACAAACACGCACATCTGCATACTGGCTCAGGAACACTTACACACATATGCAAATCTGACACCAGTGATGACTCTATCCCTCTATCTATCAGAGAGAGAGAGAGATTGAGTGATTGAGAGAGAGAGAGAATGAGAATGCACAGCTCACTAACTTCATATATGAATGCAGTTTACTCCTGAAAATAGTGAATGGATCGTCTCTGTTTGACGCTTCATGTCGATATTTATGGTCTGAATTTTGGCTGCTGAGATTTGATTCAATCAGAAACCAATCAAACCCCAAAACAGCCCGTGGCTACAAAATGGGAACAACAACTTCACGCGTAAAACAAACAGACAACCACGCTAGAATGACTATCACTGCTCTGCAGAGCTTTCAGATTACAGCATTCGCTCATGAATTACGACTCGACACTGGCTTATACCCCTATGACTCTCGATCTGACTCGGACTACGAAGCGTACGACTCTCGATCTGACTCGGACTACGATGCGTACGACTCTCGATCTGACTCGGACTACAACGCGTACGACTCTCGATCTGACTCAGACTACAACGCATATGAATTACGAATTGACTCCGACTTATACTCCTATGACTCTTGATTTGTCTCAGATTACTAAGTTTACGACTCTCAATCTGACTCGGACCACAACGCGTACGACTCTCGATCTGACTCGGACCACGCCGCGTACGACTCTCGATCTGACTCGGACCACGCCGCGTACGACTCTCGATCTGACTCGGACCACGCCGCGTACGACTCTCGATCTGACTCGGACCACGGCGCGTACGACTCTCGATCTGACTCGGACCACGGCGCGTACGACTCTCGATCTGACTCGGACCGCGACGCGTATGAATCACGAATTGACTCCGACTTATACTCCTATGACTCTTGATTTGTCTCAGATTACTAAGTTTATGACTCTTGACTCTGAAGTCAAAGCCTCTGACTTACAACATGACTCGGACATCAAAACGTATGACCGGTGATTTGACTTTTTGATTCATTCACTGATCTGTGACTCAACTGTGTAACTGTGAGATAAGCTGCACAGGCAGTTTATAATCGTTTCCACATGACAAACAGCGACTCATATGAAACTCAAAACGTGACTCCACAGCTCGGGACTCGACTTAGACTTTATGGAACTTACGGCTCACACTCATAACGGCGACCACATTTACATGTCCGATATACACACACACACACACACACACACGTCTCAAATATCTAGTCTGGACTTTCGTCTCAAATCGAGCGCTAACATCGTGAGCTAAAGGAAACGAAAAAGCATGTAGGTTTGTTAAAGATGCTAGAGTTTATGTAGCAGGCTGTTTTGAGAGTGCTGTAAAGCCTAGAAGGTTATTTATTAATTTACGTTTCATCACGAGAAGTGCTGTCACTCTTCTTGTTTGCGAGGCGCTGTTATATAAAACGGGCATTGTTTTCTGTCATGAAGGCGCATGTTTATTTTCGTATGGTGGAACACTGATTTGCACACCGAGTTTCCCGTATGATCTCGAACGGCGTGTCGGAACGTTCCGCAGTTTTCTTCACCACAATAACCTTTGATTGTATAAATTGTATATTTCTGTACAGATACAGATACAGATACATCATCTCACCCTCTCTGTTCCACTGCATCATCTCCATTGCCCCGTTCGCTTCGTTTCATAACCGCGTCTCTTTTGTTCACCTCTGATGACACACTTCTGCTGGGTTTTTTTTTTTTTTTAGACCTGCTTTTTGTTCTCTCGTTGATCTTTCATCCTGAACATCTGATGTCTGATCATCTCTGATGAATGCCTCTGCGCACAGGCCAGACTTTTACACGCTCGTGTAATGAGTCTATTTATTTATCTGTAACGTTTTCGGTGCGTCGTTAGCAGCGTGAACGTCAGCATGAGCGTGAACACGCTAGCGCGCGCATAACGTAAACCCGCTCCCGCATAAAATCGTCTTCCGGCTGTTTAATCGTCCGCTCCGCAATCGCTTTTTCTTTCTCTTTCCTTCTCACGTTCTGGCCTGCGTACGGGCAAAGACGGGTCACGTCCTATTATCCTTTTGATCTCGGATGTCGATTTCCTCTGATCAATAGCGCCGATCGATCGATCGTCTCGGACGAACATGGTCACTGACGCACGCACATTTATCGCGCTTTTGTTTTGTTTTTTTTCCCCAAATGAAATGTTTCTGTCATTTAAGAAGAAATCATAACGAGTTCTTGTACGCGACTTGTTTTCACTACATCAGCTCCGCTCATAAAAGGATCGTGTTGGCCAAAAAAAAAAAAAAAAGAATAAAATAAATCCGCGCAGTTTTCCCACCGACGGTCGCTTCTTTAGTTTTGTACTTCAGCTACGGTTCACTTTTCCATGAATAAACACCCAGAAATCGTCGTATTCGTTCTGCGGCTGACATCGCTGAGCTCCCTAATCTCATTTGTAATTAAATAAGTCGCTCAGCGGGTATCAGAAACACCGGAGCGAGCGAGAAGAAGAGCCAGCCGTGACGAAAAGCGTTTCAGAACATCGAGTGGTGCGGCTCAGGCTGTCGAGCCCACGTGGCGTGTGGAAAAGCGTGCGCGCTTTATTCCTGCTTCCAGGCCTCACAGGGTCTATAGTATCAGATATTCCTATCCTTATAGGGACATTTGGCTGGTTCCGCCCAAAATACTGCATTTAAAAATAAATAAATAGATAAAAAACTAAAAGTGTCTGCATTGAAAATCAGCTGCATTAATAATTATATCAGTGGACCGTGTGTGTGTGTGTGTGTGTGTTTTTAAATGTTATTGCGGAAGTTGTATACAGTGTCTTACTATTGAAAAAAGCTTTAATCGTGCTGTCTGTTTTATCTCTGTACCAATGTGGAGAAGTGTCAGAGTCAGGATACTCTACACACAGGAACCCAACCGTGTCCTGACTCATCTTAGAACAGACCTGCGACGATAAAGAATGTCGATTTCGGAAAGGGACGCCGGCGTACCGTGAGAAAGGGTTAAAGGTATTTATTTTTTTCTCTAGGGCTCCAAAGTGGCGCAAGAGAAAAGTTCGAACCCATTAACGTCACAGACATTTGTTTCTAGGAGTCTAGAGAGGAAAATTGGCCGTGCTGTCTGGGTGGGAGGGGCGTATTCTTTCTGCCTTGTCAATCACAGCGACACTAGGCATATCGTGAGCGTACGTGAGCTCATGTATGAGGAAGAGGGCAGATAGCGTTCTGCTCTGTGATAGCAGAGCTATCTGGCTTTACACGTCTCAGACGAAGCACGTGTTAGTCTCGGCTCTACCCGGTCGGTCGACGTCATGTGATATAGGAGAGCTGGTTAATGGGTGGGAATCGGTCGGTGAATAAATTGGGCAGGAAATGGTGGGAAAGTACTCGTATTTATATTTTCATCCAATCTTCAAAAGGAACAATTCTGGACTTTTAGAGTAAATCCAAAATTCAGTTCTAGCTATGAAAGATTTGTTAAAAATGGTAAAATGGTCTACACTTATAGAGCGCTTTTGTCCAATTCACCCATTCACACACACTCACACACACACCAATGGTAGCAGAGCTGCCATGCAAGGCGCTAACTTGCCTTCGGGAGCAATTTGGGGTTCAGTGTCTCGCCCAAGGACACTTCGGCATGTGGAGTCAGGTGGAGTCATGTGGAGTCATGTGGAGTCAGGTGGAGTCAGGTGGAGTCAGGTGGAGTCAGGTGGAGTCAGGTGGAGTCATGTGGAGTCATGTGGAGTCATGTGGAGTCATGTGGAGTCAGGTGGAGTCATGTGGAGTCACGTGGAGTCACGTGGACCGGGAATCGAACCGCCAACCCTACGATTAGTGGACGACCCACTCTACCACCTGATCCGCAGCTATCCGTTAATAGGTACCGGACTTCGCTTTAACGAAGCAAAAACACTACATTAACGTTCATTATGCCTTTTTGTTTCATGTTTTCTGCAATCGATGTACTTCGATACAGCAGTGTCACTGTATGCTGGAGACCGAATGCCATCATTTTCACTTCGTTGACCTGTTCAGGTGCTCCGTCTGGTCGGTTTGAGCCGCAGTCACACGTCACATTTGCATAACAAATTGCATCTGGTCTCGTTTTCGTGTGTTTCGGCTGTAGGGCGGGATTTTTTTCACCACAGTTTGCAAAGTGTCACTTCTCCACTCCCCTTAAACCTGCAATGTTAACAGTCCGACTGGAAGAAAGAAATGTATGGAAACAAATCAACTGGGTCAAGATTCATCCATTTGGTCATTTTTATTCAATGGTTTTATAACCTTGCAGTTCTTTATAGCGTCTCGAGGCGCTGCGTAGAGTTTAGAGTAATACAATCCCTTCCTGTGCTCGAGACTCCGCCTCGTGGCACGTGTGCGCAGGTCTTCAGGGAAATAATGGAAAGAAGAAAGGAATTTCTCGTTTGCATTTACAGACTTTTTATATTGTTCATTCCAGCCCTCAGTGTCCTAAAGATCATTTACGTAGTATATAAAGGAATGTGTTAAAATCGTAGCTAAAAATGACGTTCTAAAAATATAAATAATGACAAGCTACCGTCACTCGTTATTTTTAACACCATGCCAACGGTTTCTTCGCACATCTAATCAGTAAAACTCTCACATCTGGTTAGCAGTAAAAGTGAGTTTCTAGCAGGCTACGTTGGTCGTGGTCATGTGATCGTGCTCTGCTTACAACATGGCGTCCAAGCGGTCGAAGCGACAAAGTTCCGGCAACAATTTGAAAACACAAAAATCACAAAGTATATAACAATGTATCCGTGTTTTGTTTCGGGGGAGGGGCACTGATACGAGCTCTACGAGACGATTATGGCGAGCGGCAGCAGTCAAACGTCGGTTTTTCCAACGCGAGGCGACACCTGTATGGAGAATCACGGGCATTCGTATCCGGACTAAAACGGTAGGCGATTCGGCCGGTGATTTTCTCCGACGAGGACGGAGGAAAAAAAACACTGACATGGCCACTGAAATAGGAAATGACCCCAGGACCCAATGTACATTTAATCTCCAATGCCACACGGACGTTCTCGCTGTGGTTGCTGGGACGACGGTTGCTGCGATGGCCTTGAGACTGCAATTACAACATGCAGTTCTACACTCGGGTCTCCTTTAGTGAACAGTGGACTAGTTCAACAAACAGACTTCATATAAACACCATAATGAATTTTCTTTTACTCTCACACTATCCGTCGTTACCCAGATGTGGATGAGTCTGAATGTCCGAACCCAGATGTCCCTTCCGAGTCCGGTTCCTCTCAAGGTTTCTTCCTCATATCATCTCAGGGAGTTTTTCCTCGCCACCGTCTCCACCGGCTCGCTCGATACGGATAAATTCACACATTTAAAAATCTCCATCCTGTCTTTATATGTTTCCGTAAAAGCTGCTTTGAGACGACGTCCGTTGTTAAAAGCGCTACACAAATCAAACCGAATTGAACTGAACCTCATCCGAATAAGATCAATGAATCGATGACTAACACGGAACAGACGAACACAGTCGGGTAGCAAACAAATGACCGGACAGGGGCAGAGCCAGGACTAGAACAGAAACCAAAGCCTATTAACACTTACACACTTTTCTTTGTTAAATAACAACACGGTTTTATTAGCTTTTTTTTTTATTTTTATTTATTATTTTAATTATTGAACTTAGATTATGTAGCTCCTCCTCTATATAAGTCGCTGTGAATTAGCAGTTATCGTTCAAGGCCGTCAGAAGCGAGAATTCAGCAGCGCTTTGCTATAAAATGAAACGTACCACAGAGCTGATATGTTTTTGCGATATGAATATATAAGAGAAACTTTTGGCGAGCACGTATTGTTCTGCTTTCAGTAAAACTTTGATGCGTCATTGTGATCAGACTAGTTACTGTTAATTATTATTTCTCCAATTAATAACGACTTGCGTAATTACCGCTGTGCCCTTGAAGAGTTTTTAAGAAGCACTTATTTGCATAACGTGAAGGAAAAGTGAAAGCTGTGCCTGTCTCTGTGTGTGTGTGTGTGTAGGTAGGTATTTTAACGGCAGTTTTACCTGCACATAAAAAAATAAAACACTCCCTTTTATCTGTATAGCGAGTTCACATTTTCTCAGCAGGTGTATAAACGAATGGTCACTTCTCATTTATTCATGTTGCTCCTCATGAATAATTCAAATCCTGCGTGAGTGGCAGAAAAGCTTTATTTCTTTATTTAGAGGTTAGGTGGGGGGAAAAAACTTGATCAGATGGTAAGAGACAGATCAGTATTGAACTTGCAAATGAAACAGACAGTTCGAGATATTTTTTTTTCCCCTCCTTAGAACTTTCCATCTGTAAAAACAAGGTCTATTAAATCAGCTTGAATCAGTGTTAGTCACTTTCTTTCAGTTACTTAGTAAAGAGGCTGACCACAAAATATCACTCTTGAAACTAGCGATATAGTAAACTTGCTAACCCACAAGCTAGAAATGTAATAAAAACCTACAAGATAGCGGGATAATAAACAGTCTAACCACGAGCTAGCATCAGAATAAACGGTCTAAACACAGACTAGCATCAGGATAAACAGTCTAACCGCAAACTAGCATCAGAATAAACAGTCTAACCGCAAACTAGCATCAGGATAAACAGTCTAAAAGCAAACTAGCATCAGGATAAACGGTCTAACCGCAAACTAGCATCAGGATAAACAGTCTAACCGCTAACTAGCATCAGGATAAACAGTCTAACCGCAAACTAGCATCAGAATAAACAGTCTAAATGCAAACTAGCATCAGAATAAACTGTCTAACCGCTAACTAGCATCAGGATAAACAGTCTAAATGCAAACTAGCATCAGGATAAGCAGTCTATCCGCAAACTACCATGAGGATAAGCAGTCTAAATGCTAACTAGCGTCAGGATAAACAGTCTAAACGCAAACTAGCATCAGAATAAATGGTCTAACCGCAAACTAGCATCAGAATAAACGGCCTAACCGCAAACTAGCATGAGGATAAACAGTCTAAATGCAAACTAGCATCAGGATAAGCAGTCTAACTGCAAACTACCATGAGGATAAGCAGTCTAAACACTAACTAGCATCAGGATAAACAGTCTAAACGCAAACTAGCATCAGAATATGCAGTCTAAATGCAAACTAGCATCAGAATATGCAGTCTAAATGCTAACTAGCATCAGGATAAATGGTCTACCTGCTAACTAGCATCAGGATAAACAGTCTAACCGCTAACTAGCATCAGGATAACCAGTCTAACCACAAACTAGCATCAGAATAAACAGTCTAAATGCTAACTAGCATCAGGATAAATGGTCTACCTGCTAACTAGCATCAGGATAAATGGTCTACCTGCTAACTAGCATCAGGATAAACAGTCTAAACGCAAACTAGCATCAGGATAAACAGTCTAACCGCTAACTAGCATGAGGATAAGCAGGCTAGCAATATAGTAAACTGACTAGACCGTGAGCTAGCATTATAGGAAAGAAGCTAACCACGAAGTAGCATTCTACAAACAAGTGTTATAATAAACTTGCTATCCCACAAGCTAGAATGTTCGTACACAGGCTAAACTATGTGCCAGCATTAGAATAAACAGTCTATCTTGCATCATAATAAACAGGTTAACCCATGAACGAGCAGTATAGTGAACTGGCTATAGATAGCAAAGCAGCATTGTAGTAAAGTGGCTAACCCCAAACTAATTTTATAGTAAATAGTCTAACTCATGTGCTAGCATTACAATAAACAGGCTGTTTGTGTAGTAATCTACAGTATACTAAATGGACTAACCTACTGTACAAACTAGCATTATTTTAAACAGGCTAAACCATGAGCTAGCATGATAAGTACCCTTAACAACAAACTAGCATTAATTAGATAGATAGATAGATAGAAACATTATTGATCGTGAGGAAAAAATACAGATGAGCTAGCATTAAAGCAAACAGAATGATGAAATAAACTAATTGTGAACTAGTATTCTAGGTAACTTGCTAAATCTTTAACTAGCCTTATAGTAAATAGGCTAAATACAAATTCCACTTTTCTTCTGTGTATAATGAACACCACTTTTTGTGGTGTTGTTTAGCCGAATAACGCCTGATTTAACTCGACTCGCTTAAGCAGAGGGAGAAAAAAACACATTTTTGAGGATGTTTTTTAGTTAGCAAAAGAACTGTGCTGTGGAGATATAAATTGTGCATGTTGAGCAGATGGTGGCTCGGTGTTTGTGTGCTATCTGAGGCTAAGAAATCAGCTAATTTTTCGAGCTGTGTGTGTGTGTGTGTGTGTGTGTTCTCTGTATTAAAAGGGTTTCGTGATGTTGCTTCCAGATTAAAAGGCAGTTCTTTTGGAGTGAAATCGCTGCAGAGATTTGTCTGACCCACAGGGTCAGACTTTTCAGTTCAGTTTAATCCTTTTTTTCCCCCTCACTCGTCTCGCCGATTGCTGTTCCTGTGAGTAATCGAGTTCAGCTCCGAAAAACACAGGGACATCCTGGTTCATATATCTCTTGGCACACCGTTTACCGTCCACAATTTTGGCAGAATAACAATTCGGTCCCATCTTCCAGCTCCGATCACGAAACAGAGACTGAAATAACAGAGCAAGGTCGTTCTTTTTAAAGGGAGTGCTCGAGCGGAGGTGTCGGCTTGTTATCCTTCAGACGCTTGTTAGCACTCCGGTTGGACTGGAGTGATAAACACATCTTGTTCTTTGTGAGTTCTTCTGGGATGAGTGTTCTCCCGGTTTTATTACATGTGACAGGATTAAAACTGACCAGCTAAAGGCTGAATATAACTAAACTCATTGTACAGACTTTGTTTTATTAGCTTGTGCTCTGTGTAGGCTAATGCACTTCACACAGAGTAGCTCAGGCCTGTATATGCATGTGTAAGCCATTTCTCTTTTTTTATTTGAATCTTTCTTTCTTTCTTTCTTTCTTTCAGCCATTCCTCCATTTCTCTATTCTTTCTTTCTCTTTATTATTTATACAGCTCTTCTTTCTTGGTTTCTTTCTTTCCATTTTTTTCCCTTTGTCTCGCTTTCCTTTCTTCATTCTTCGGTTTACTTTTTCTTTTAGTTTGTCTTCTTTCTTTCTTTCTTTCACCCATTCCTCAACTTTTTTTCTTTCTCGTTATTAGCTCTTCTTTCTTGGCTTCTAACTTTCTTTCTTTCCATTTTTTTTCTGTCTGTCTGTATCGCTATCCTTTCTTTCATTCTTCGGCTTACTTTTTCTTTTAGTTTGTCTTCTTTCTTTCTTTCTTTCTTTCTTTCTTTCTTTCTTTCACCCATTCCTCCATTTCTCTATTCTTTCTTTCTCTTTATTATTTATACAGCTCTTCTTTCTTGTTTTCTTTCTTTCCATTTTTTTCTCTTTGTCTCGCTTTCTTTTCTTCATTCTTCAGTTTACTTTTTCTTTTAGTTTGTCTTCTTTCTTTCTTTCTTTCTTTCTTTCTTTCTTTCACCCATTCCTCCATTTCTCTATTCTTTCTTTCTCTTCATTATTTATACAGCTCTTCTTTCTTGGTTTCTTTCTTTCCATTTTTTTTCCTCTTTGTCTCGCTATCCTTTTTTTCATTCTTTGGGTTTACTTTTTCTTTTCCTTTCTTTCTTTCTTTCACCCATTCCTCCATTTCTCAACTTTTTTTCTTTCTCGTTATTAGCTCTTTCTTGGTTTCTAACTTTCTTTCTTTCCATTTTTTTTTTCTGTCTGTCTGTATCGCTATCCTTTCTTTCATTCTTCGGCTTACTTTTTCTTTTAGTTTGTCTTCTTTCTTTCTTTCTTTCTTTCTTTCTTTCTTTCTTTCTTTCTTTCTTTCTTTCTTTCAGCCATTCCTCCATTTCTCTATTCTTTCTTTCTCTTTATTATTTATACAGCTCTTCTTTCTTGGTTTCTTCCTTTCCATTTTTTTCTGTCTGTCTCGCTATCCTTTTTTCATTCTTCGGTTTACTTTTTTTTAGTTTCTTTCTTTCTTTCTTTCTTTCTTATACAGTCGGTTTATAGTGTCTGCAGTACAGCCGGTGTCGGTGTCATTTCTGAGCCCTGCATCTCCTGCAGTCGTCATGGCCTGAGATCACCGCTAGACTAATTCATTACTCTTACTCAATTTAATCGAAGAACGTCCGTTTAGTTGGGTCAACACAATTTCTTTGGTTTAGGTCAAATTAATTGACTGTAGTACGTTTGATTAATTTGATTAGATTTGTCAAACGACATTTTCTTACGTTGGTCCAGCTTAAACTTGTATCACATGACTGAGGTTTAATCCATTTTCTCATGTTTAAACAAGCAGTTTCATTCATGATTATACACAATCTCTATAATCTCTACATTTACTCTCCTAATGCAAAGCATGCTGGGAACTACGGATCCCGTTAGTTATGTCAACAAAAATGGCTCGTGTGGTTTTCACACAAATGAATGAAGTAAACTTCAGTTTTAAATGTATTAGGTGGATTGAACACAGTGAAATTAAGTTGTGACCAAAAAAAAAAAACACTCATTCTAATTTTTAAACTGAACAAGAGGCAAAAAATATATTTTTTTTTTGAGTATTAGGTCAATTGCTTGTCAAGAATAAAAGCTCTGGATTCCAGGGGCCTGTACCGTGAAGGTATTTGAGAAGGGTTCAGGGTTACGGGATTAGTTTCGAGCTCCAATCAGGCTTTACTGGTACCATGACGCCGGTCAAGCTATAATTAGTCCATGTTTTTCTTACAGTTTGCGCTCGGGAGTCGAATTAGTCGCGTCAGTTATATGCCACTTTGCTCACAGCTGATTGGTCCGAGTTGGGTTCGAGTTCTCTTACCCAGAACATAACCCGCCACGGAGCGTAAGTCACTACGGCGATGAACACGCTCGGTAAAATCCCAGAAAACCCAGGGTTGGCACAAACTAAACTGAAACTTACCTGGCTAGCCACCTAAACCGGCTTCATGGTACAGGCCCCAGGTGTTGAGCCTCAGGAGTTATTTAAAACACACTCATAGGTTTCATCTCACGCAAGCAAATCCACTGATTGAAAACCTGACCTTTCATTTCCACGTTCATTTTGACCCGTAATGCAATTTTCTAAACAGCCAAGTCGGCATGAACGTCTCCGCTGGAGGTACTTATTCTTATTCTTATTCTGACCGTTATCACAGCTGCAACAGTAGGATCTATTCCCCCGTACGATAACCGCCTGGCCCATGCGGACTGCTTACAGCTTTCCTTTTTCAAAGAGGACATCACATCGCATATTATCTACTCATATTCCTGCATTTTATTCATCACCACCTTTATCCGTTTATGTTGGAGCTGCTTGGAGACAGTTTTATTGTTAGAAGCGCAGTACACAGATGAAGGTGACTTGACCATAACCATAACTCTGGAGCTAGAGCTTAATAAGTTCAGTTATTCCATGAGGGGGAAAAAGCTAGAATATTGTTTAAGGTAGACCCGTTAAGAGGATCACGCTTAGCAGTGAGTAATTTGTCCAAACTTTCTATTACGTACATATTTTTTAAAGAGGCCAAAATCTCGCGGCATGCTTTAAGCGATGAACCGCATCTGGGGATCTAGGGGTCCAAGCACTTTTTTGATTATACTAGTAATTAGCAAGCGTAAATTCAAGAAGTTCGGATCAGGGGTCAGGAAATGATCCTTCAGAAGGCCTAGAACAGAAAACGTTGACTTTTCACAGAGCTGGGGAAGGGAAATGTTTACACTCACGGGGAACATAGTGCACTGGATTTCTAGGATCTTGGGAACATTGGGCTCTGGGCACATAAGAACCTGTGAACGTTCCTGGGATCATAGGACACTGAAAATTTAGGAACCTGGGGACATAGAACAGCAGTACCGTAGTTTCTGAGAAACAATGAACCCTGAAACATATCGCACTAGGAATATACTGTCATGGGAATATAGGATGTTGGAAATGCAGAAAACAGGATTATTGAAATCGAGGCCCTTGGAAACATAGGAAATTCATTATACCCTGGGTGAAAGGACACCGAGAACTTAGAAACCTAGGAATATATGACAATGGGAATATAAATACCAGGACTGTAGGTATGGGGACTCAGTGAACCCGAGGAACATAGAACAGTGAGAACATATGGCCGTGGGAACATAGAACACTGAGAACCCGTGACCATGTGAATACAGAACATCGAGAACATATTCGGGGTAAATAGAACATTGAGAACTTATGACCCTGGGAATATATGGCATTGACCCTTGGAATGTAGAACACCGAGAACATATGACCTTGGGAACATAGAACACTAAGAACATATGACCTTGGGAACATAGAACACTGAGAACATATGACTCTGGGAATATATGACATGACCCTTGGAACATAGAACACTGAGAACCCATGACCATGTGAATACAGAACATCAAGAACATATCCTGGGTACATAGAACATTGAGAACTTATGACTCTGGGAACATAGAACACTGAGAACATATGACCTTGGGAAAATAGAACACTGAGAACATATGACCTTGGGAACATATGACTCTGACCCTGGGAACATAGAACACTGAGAATATACAGTATAACCCTGGGAACATAGAGCACTGAGAACATACAGTATAACCCTGGGAACATAGAGCACTGAGAACATATGACTCTGGGAACATAGAACACTGAGAACATATGACTCTGGGAACATAGAGCACTGAGAACATATGACTCTGGGAACATAGAGCACTGAGAACATATGACTCTGGGAACATAGAGCACTGAGAACATATGACTCTGGGAACATAGAGCACTGAGAACATATGACTCTGGGAATATATGACATGACCCTTGGAACATAGAACACTGAGAACCCATGACCATGTGAATACAGAACATCAAGAACATATCCTGGGTACATAGAACATTGAGAACATATGACTCTGGGAACATAGAACACTGAGAACATATGACCTTGGGAAAATAGAACACTGAGAACATATGACCTTGGGAACATATGACTCTGACCCTGGGAACATAGAACACTGAGAATATACAGTATAACCCTGGGAACATAGAGCACTGAGAACATACAGTCTAACCCTTGGAACATAGAGCACTGAGAACATATAACCCTGGGAATATATGACATGACCCTTGGAACATAGAACACTGAGAACCCATGACCATGTGAATACAGAACATCAAGAACATATCCTGGGTACATAGAACATTGAGAACATATGACCTTGGGAACATAGAACACTGAGAATATACAGTATAACCCTGGGAACATAGAACACTGACAACGTATAACCCTGGAAACATAGAGCACTGAGAACATACAGTATAACCCTGGGAACATAGAACATTGAGAACATACAGTATAACCCTGGGAACATAGAGCACTGAGAACATACAGTATAACCCTGGGAACATAGAACATTGAGAACATACAGTATAACCCTGGGAACATAGAACATTGAGAACATATGACCTTGGGAACATAGAGCACTGAGAACATATGACGTTGGGAACATATGTCTCTGACCCTGGGAACATAGAACACTGAGAACCCATGACCATGTGAATACAGAACATCGAGAACATATCCTGGGTACGTAGAACATTGAGAACTTATGACCCTGGGAACACATGACACTGAGAACATGGGGGAACATAATAAAAGTACAACCTTAAGAACATATGTCATGAGGACTTGAAAACAATGTATCCTGAGAATTTAGAACACCGAAAACACATGTTCCTGGGAATATAACTCTCTGGGAACGCAGTACACTGGGAACATAACACCCAGTGATCATAAAATCCTGAAACATAGAACCCAAGCGACATAGAACCCTGAGAATATACCCTATGGGAACATAGAACCTTTTGAGATCATAAATAATATTTTTTGAATGTAGGACTCGTAACGTACTACACTGGGAACTTAGAACCCAAGGCCCGTGTAGATACAGACACACGCAACATCCCTCATGTCTGTTTTTCTCAGAAAGAATGCATTTTAGCAGAAATAACAGCAGAAGCATTTGATTTATTCAGAGTCCTCTAGATTCGGACAAAAATAGATCTTACAAACCCAGACACATAACTTAGCATAACTAAACACGGCGACGCTTCAGCAGTACGGTACTAGCCGAGAGCATTTTATCTGAGTTAACAGCATGTTTTGGCTGTACCGTGTGTCAGGCTGCTTTTACACAATTTCTCGAAGAAGAAGAAGAAGAAGAAGAAGAAGAAGAAGAAGGAGTGGGAGTGCGAGGTTCCACCTGATTGAGAGGATTATATCTGCAAAACTGTTAAAGCAATTAGAACTGCCTGTAATTTGTCAAGTGGTGTTAGGATTCGTGCTGGAGAAGGCTAACCAGACAAGTGTGACAGATTTGTGTTAATGTGCTAGAGGATTCAGAGGAAGTGTGTGTGTGTGTTTGCTTGTGCGTTCTGGTAGAAAAGGCGCAGAAGAAAAGACTAGCTTGAGAGCGCTATCTCAAGTCATGATGTTCCGTGTGTGTGGTATACACTGTCAGAAAGAACGTGCACGTGCGTGTGCTGTGTGTGTTTTTGTGTGTGTGTGTGTGTGTATGTGTGTGTGACTTCCTCCATCTGGCTGGCAGCTAGCAGAGGAGTGTTATTTGTCAGGAGGCGGGTAGGATGAGATGCACAGTGATTATATACAACGTGATAATGTGTGTGTGTGTGTGTGTGTGTGTGTGTGTGTGTGTGTGTGTTTAATGATGCTTCAGTCTCTTTATTTCCAAATTCCACCGGCATTGACAAATATAGTAATTGATTTTTTTTTTTTTTTTTTTTTTTGCTTGATAGACTCTGGAACCTTTTGGGATTGTAAGGTGTTTGGTACCTATCGTATTCATCACCCCGTGGAGTGTCTCAGACATTTAATTGAATTTTAATTTGAATTTAATTTAGTGGCATTTTTCAGATAATACTACTGACATTCCGCTCAGGCTAAAATTCCCAGGGGCTTGTCGTATGTGTGAGAGATATATCGTTAAATTAGGCTCTTGCGAATAATCTTTTAAACCGTACATGTGGCAATATTTATCACGCGCAATAGTTTTATTGTGGAATTTATCCTGTGATTATTCACAATCCTATAATCCTAGTTTAGTGGTCTATAATAAAAATTAAAAAAAAAAGAAGAAGAATATCTATATATCTATATAAGTCCTAAAAGTAGACAAAGAGAACTCAATTAAACAAAATGAGACAAAAATATTATACTCGGTCCTTTATTTACTGAGGAAAATGACCCAATATTACATATCTGTGAGTGGCAAGAGTATGTGAACCTCTAGGATTAAAGGGTAGAGATTAGGATCCCATCAATCGATGGGATGACAATCAGGTGTGAGTGGGCGCCCTGTTTTTATTTAAAGGGCTAAAACAGGGATCTGTTGGAGTCTGAGAGTTGTTGGAAAAAAAGTTACAAAAGAGGATCCAAAAGAGTTTGGACTCCAGCGATCCACAGTCAGACAGATTGTGTAGAAATGGAGGAAATTCGAGAGCGTCGTTCCCCTCCTCAGGAGTGGAGACCGACAAAGATCACGCCAAGAGCGAGACGTGTAACAGTCTGTGATGTCACAAAGGAACCCGGGGTAACTTCTAAGCAACTCAAGGTCTCTCGAACATTAGCTGATGTAAATGTTCATGAGTCCACCATCAGGAGAACACTGAACAACAATGGTGTGCATGGCAGGGTCGCAAGGAGAAGATCACCGCGCTCCAAAAAGAACATCGCTGCCCTTCTGTGGTTTGCTAAAGATCATGTAGACCAGCCAGAAGGCTCTTGGGAAAAAATGTTTTGTGGACGGATGAGACCAAAGTAGAATTTTTGGTTTAAACGAGAAGCGTTATGTTTGGAGAAAGGAAAACACGGCATTCCAGCATAAGAACCTTCTTCCATCTGTGAAACATGGTGGCGGTAGTGTCATGGTTTGGGACTGTTTTGCTGCATCTGGACCAGGACGACTCGCCATCATTGGAGGAACAATGAATTCTGAGTTATACCAGCGAACTCTAGAGGAAAATATCAGGACATCTGGACATAACGATCCTAATCACACGAGTCGTTCTACCAAAGAACTTTTAAAGAAGAATAAAGTGAATGTTTTGGAAAGTCCGAGTCAAAGTCCTGACCTTAATCCAGTAGAAATGTTGTTGAAGGACCTGAAGCAAGCAGTTCATGTGAGGAAACCCACCAACATCCCAGAGTCGAAGCTGTTCCGTACTGAGGAACGGGATAAAATTCCTCCGAGCCGACGTGCGGGACCGATCAACAGTCACGCCAAACGTTTATCTGCGGTTATTACTGCACAAGAGGGTCACAGCACATACCGAAAGCAAACGTTCACATTCTCTTACCCCTCACAGATATGTAATACTGGATCATGTTCCTCAATAAATAAATGACCGAGTACAATATTTTTGTCTCATTTGTTTAATCGGGTTCCCTTTATCTACTTTTAGGACCCGTGTGAAAATCTGATGACGTTTTAGGTCAAATTTACGCAGAGATCTAGACAATTCTTTCGACTTTCAAGCACCACTGTTTAAAATAGCACTTGATCCAGCACAAGGCTTAAAGTAGCTATGAGATACTAAACCGAGGTCTTTTTTGATCACGCTTTTAATTCACTATTTTTGAGTTGTCAAATTAAATAAAGTCATTCGATATGTTCTCCTGGGGAAGAAAACGTGTCCGTGGTATGAAGGATAAGCTGACCGAGCACTCGTCTGCTACGGTACGCTTACAGCTCACGTTAAGGTCATTCAGAATATTATCCATAAAAAAATTCCGTCTTTGGGATAAGCAATGTCTCTGATTAATGTACGTCCACGCTAACGTCCTCTGTGTGTGGGGGGGGATACATGTGCTCATATGCAAAAAAAATTGCCTTTGGCTCATTTCTTTTAATTCCCATAAGTCATAGCGATTAACATCGAGGCCAGTACTAACGTCTGTTTCGAGAGAACTGAACGACTTATGTTATTGCTATAAAAACGATGTTCGAAATAAACGGGCAGATGGACCGTTTCGTCTGCAGCCACGTCTCCGTCTCTATTCTGTGCAATGCAGGATATGAGTCATAAGTTCTACTTGGATCAAACGTGGGCAGCATATGAGACTTTTTTTTATTATTACTATTATTATTTTTTTTTAAAACAACATTCAATCTAATTTAGGTGAAGATGACACTGTTATAATCTTGTGTGCTCCTGGAGATTGAAACGTGTGTAGAAGGTTGTGTTCATATTCTAGGGTTGAAGTGGCACAAAATGGAGTTATGAAACGACTGAAATGTAGGAGATGGATCACGTCTGAAGCTCTGCCTCCCTCTTAGTTCCTTGTAACTAAGTTTTCGCACCCACCACTAGGGGCGTGGGCGCTTGGGCAGGGGCGTGGTTATCTGTAATGGCATAAGGCCTGACAAATATTGACTAAAATCTTACATTGATACCAAACGAGATCTTTTTTGAATACTAGTAAGCTTTAAAATGTTTGTTTTTTAAACTGAAGCACTAGTAGCTAAAAAAACTAAATAGCTCATTGGTGGTTGTTGTTATCATCACTCAACCTTCATTAACATGCTTTACATTTTTGCCCTACAAGCAATTCTGTGGCCATAGTTGTTACAGGATCGGATCAAATATTTTCTCTCATATTCGAGCCACCAATTTGCTGGCTTCAGATCCCATTTGCTCGATACCGAGATCCATAGGCGCAAGACTTTATGGATTTTTCAGCACACAGCTCATTTCAAAAGCAGAACCGAGTTCATACTAATGACAGAAGCGTGAACTCGGATCCGAATCACTTACAAATGATTCACTGAGTCATTAAAGCTGAAAGATTGGATCGGAACAAAAATATCAGTACGATTTGTAGTGTTATTTAGCCTGTGTGTGTGTGTGAGGGAGTGTGAGGATGAGACTTACCCCTCTATTTAGCTGGCAGCTAGTGGAGGAGTGTTATTTGTCATCGGAGGGGAAGTCGAGATTAGAGGCGACTCATCAGTTCTACAGAATGGTAGGAAATTGAGATTATGATAGGAGTCCAGTCACCTAGATTTACTGTTTCTAGCTGGAGGCTGGAAAACCGGCGCACACACATGGCCAATGTAGCATCATGGAGAATGAATCATTCTCAGATAGAAGGGTTTTAAAGCACAGTATATTGTTTTCGATTCCTGCAGTTTAGAGTATCTTATGAACCGTAAGATCCAGGTCTTGCAGTAAAAAGTGCAATTCCAGTAATTATGGCTAGTTACGATTATGGAAGGAAAAAAAAAAAAAAAGCACAATATTGTTAGCAAAATAAATAAATAAATAAATAAATAAATAAACAAACCACCAAAAACTCCTGCACTTCACAGAATAGCGAAGCTAAACTAATATCCGGATTCCGATTCATCCTAGAAGAGACCACGCCCTCTCAGGGTAGAAAGGTTTCATCACAGGATAAAGGTGCAGTGATGCCACCCCAATCCTCCTCACCCCTCATCGCATAACAGCGCCACCGTTTTTCCCCCCTTTATTTTGTCTGTAACTGTTTTCTATTATTTTGTAATATTACCCGAAAGCTAACCTGACCCCAGCTTTGTTACAGAACAGAAATTCCAGTAATGGAGTGTTTTGATGCTCAAACACAGCTGATTCCACTTCTCCGCTAGCATTCAATCCCTGGATGAGTTTAGAGCGGAGAAAACACCGGAGCGTGCCAAGCCGAGTCTGGTTTGCTGGCCGAGACGGCTAATCGATAATCAGGTTACCGAGGAAATAATAAACTACAAAATTTCACCAAAATAAGTCAGGAATACACTACACAGGGAAAATCATTAACAGTTTGGTGGTGTGATACGGCCCAACGTGAAGCGGAGTTACTTTTACCGTCCCGGGGTGGATCATTTTCCTAAAATTGCGCATCCCGAAGTGTTTTATTCCACTTATATGACAGCCAGCATGTATAATGCATCACTGAATGAGATTTTGTGCTTTGTAACTGGTATTAACATTCCGACAAGTTAGTTCCTGTTTATCGGTTACGTTATAGCAGCTACGTAACGTCGCTCATGTAACGGAAAAGGGGTAACGCTCACTCCAAAGTCAAGAAGACAAAAAAATTGCAGCTTGTTATTTTACTGAGAAAACGGAAAGCTCGGGGTCCTGAAGACTTTCCCGTGGCGGGAAACCTACTGTCCGTTTTCAAAGCACTGGACGTTAAAAAAGAAACTTTTCCATACAGGAAACTTCACTGTACCGACAATTACACATTTTAAACGTAGCCGGAGGAAACCCCTGCAAACTTTGCACACACAGGGTCATCGAACCCCCGACCCTGGAGGTGTGAGGCGAACGTGCTAACCCCTAAGCCACCGTGCGCCCCTTCTTCAGGAATCGTATCTCATAGCACCCTATGGGAAACTGTCAGGCGGCAGAGAGGGATGCAGTTGCAGGTGTGCGCTTTATTTAAAAGGCAGGCAGACAAATCCAAACCGTGAAGCAAAAACGTAGTCAGAGACAGGTAAACAGACAGGCAATTAGCACACAGGCAAAACAAGGCAAGGATCACAAAACCAGCCCTGCTGGGAAAAAAACAACAACCCCAAAACAGTAGAAACCATCAGAGAAATTCAAATGGTTTCACTACAAATACCATTACAAACCATCAGCTAACCATTAAAACCATTACCATTATTGGTCCTTAATGGTAGCCACTAGACATAACATGTCTCCAGTAGAAGGCAACAAATTACGACTAGAGACCCACAGGGACCATTAGAGTTTCCATTAAAACCAATACAATTCCCTAGCAAATAAACACAGGGCGATACATAAGTGCTTCTGTAGTGCGAGTATATGAGTGTGATTGAACTTGACAGTGGATGTGAATGATGGGAATTGTAGTCCATGTTGGCCATGTTTTTCTCAACATTTCTACACCTAAACCAGCTAACAAAATATTTACCTAACGAGTTGCATGAGACGTGTTGGGTCAATATATATAACACTGGGACATGAATGTTGTACCTCAAACACTTTCTAACTAAAGCGCTTTGTCACAAAGAAGACAGAACGCTGTAAAGTCGCGCTGTCGTGGCTTGTTTTCTAGTTAGCTTGCTAAGTCCGCTTGCTAATCGGCTAACGGACTCTAATCTCGAGCGCTAGCGCAGATCACGTGAAAAATGTAACTCGGTGGAACACCGCTGCTAGGCAACCAGGCAACACGGACACCTGCTTGCTGTTATTTGACTGGAAATTCGATTGGTTCAGCTAGCTAGCACTGAAATGTTCAATCGTTAATACAAAGTAAACACGCGGTGACACCGGAAACAAGACGGAAGTTTTCAGAATAGCGACATTTTCCTCAGACGCGTTGGCTAATTTGTCGCGAAAGACTCCATTTTTGAAAAAAAAAAAATACAAATAAGACACTAATTAGCATCGAGAGCTAACTGACTTTCTATGTATTCCGCTCCAGTGATAAACACCGACACGTCCTCTCGTATACGCAACATGATCTGAATGCAGTTAGCATTCGAGACGTATTACCAACCGTTAAGTTTTATCGCGTGCTAACTATTTTGCCGACGACACACCTCGGGAGGTGCTACAGCGGTACTGTGTCCGCTGACGCTTTTATGTTCACCGTGCCAGCATTTTACAACAGCTGAGGAATTCCCATACTGCCTGAAGGGCAAGATGAGATAATAAAAAGTGGCATTTATGAATCTTTATAATACAATACGGGCTGATTAATCCCCTATCCGAGCGGTGAATTAAAACCCGACCGTGCCGGTAACATCCTTATGAATTCTAACGGATCAAAAACTAATCACCGGTAACGATGAGGTAATTCCGTTTAATAGCCGAATGAGAGACGGAATAGACGATGGAGTGAATAAAGGAATTCGATAATGGTGTAGGTTATATCTCCTGACACTCCAGACAAATGAAGCTGCTCCCCTCATCCAGCACCTCAGCTCCTTCTCGGCTCATACAAGATTTAATTAGCGTCCATGAGAGAGATAATCTAGTGTATGCACAATGAACTCTTTAACAATGAACTTTTTGTGCTGGCAGATTGCAGAGACATGTCCCTTATGCGGAAAAGCGATACGTGACATTAGCGCTGGTATTTAGCGTGGATGTCAGGCGATGCTTCACTGTCGTGTAGTCATTTATCCACCGAATTGAACTCAAGTGAAATCTCTAACTTCACATTAGTGTCACTCCGCGCTTTAACGACTTCCGTGACTCGAGTTCTCACGTATTTCGGTTAGGCGGAAGCTAATCTGTCTCGTTTACAGTCGGTGTGGCGTTTCACATGTTCTCCCCCTGTCTGTGTGGGTTTCCTCTGGGTTTGTTTGGTTTCCTTCCACTTTCCAAAATATACAATGAGGTGTACTGGCTCAGATAAATTGCCCCTAGGTGTGCATGGTGCTCTGTGGTGGGCTGGCGACATTCGCACTACATTCCCGATGTTGGCTCCTGCTCCGGATTTGACATAAATAAATAAAATTAAATAAAATGTAGCTAAGACAACAGCTACTAAGGAAGCCAGCTATTTATATTTAGCTACTCCAGGTACAACCCCTTGGTATAACGCTAGTCAACCAGTGATACGTCCATCCATCCATTTTCCATACCGTTTATCCTACACATGGTCACGGGGAGCCTGGAGCCTATCCCAGGGGACAAGGTGGGGTGTACTCTGGGCACAAGGTGGGGGACACCCTGGATGGGGTGCCAACTCATCGCAGGGCACAATCTCACACGCTCTGGACAATTTAGAGATGCCAGTCAGCCTACAACGCATGTATGTCTTTGGACTGGCTAAGGAAACCAGAGTACCCGGAGGAAACCCTCGAAGCACGGGGAGAACATGAAAACTCCATGCGCACAAGGCAGAGGTGGGAATCGAACTCCCAACCCCGGCGGTTCGAGGCAAACGTGCTAACCGTTAAGCTATGTCGGCTATTTTGGTATTGTCCACCGTGCGAAAAACATAAAGACAGGAGTTTGCGTTTTTTTCCCCCCACTTGATTAACGTGATAAGCTCATGAGGGAACGACTGTTTTATAGCTGCTATAATATAAGTGATAACATTAAATAACTTGTCTCACAGGTGTAAGAGGAATCAACACAGGAACAGGAAATGAATCAACATCGGGGTTGTGTGTTAAAACAGAGTGACTGTCACCACCCTGAAGTTGATTCTTTTCCAATTACAGCATGCCCCGAAATGTTTTAAAACTTATATGCTTATTTTTGTTGTGACAAGGATACAGGATATGCCTTATAGCCGGGGTATACAAAGTCCAGGCCGGGGCTAAATGGCTTCTCTCTTAGAATGGATGATACGTAGATGGCTCACTGGCCAACATGTTGCAATTCTTCATTTCACCTGACGGTGGCAGCAGACCGCGTTAACACCGTTAGCTAAATACCAATAGCCGTTTTTCTCAGACTGCACCTGCAAATTGATTTACTGAAGGAGATTTGGTCATGGTTACAAACAAAAAGTACAAACTTAACAATGGCAATGAGCGATTTTAACTGGGAACAAGAATTTATTATGATTTTTTTTTTTAGCGAGAGCCAGAGCAAATGCATGTGCCTTGTGTGACTGTTATGGCAAAAAAAAAATAATCAGGGGATCAGAGGGCATATAAACTGACGCAGCTGGAAGCTATCCCGCAGAGCAACTTTTTATCAGAGCAAACATTACTGGAGCTAATAAGTGGCGATGTTTCCAACCACAAAGCATGCAAAACCTTTCATGAATCCTCGAAAGATTCCTTAACTAAAGTGCTCAGTGTCATATGTCCTGAAAAGAAGCACAAATTTATCCATCTCATCTTGTTAGTCACGGCTATCAGGTTATACCCTGCTGCAGTTATTCCATTCAACTTCAGTTCACTATATTGGAGCGTCGTCATAATATTTCAGTGACCGGCCCTCTGGTATTTTGACGTGGCCTAATCTGGCCCCCCTTTAAAAAAAAAAAAGCATGAAAAATGACAAAACCACTCTGATACTGAGGCTTATCTTTTATCTTCTGTCTTTTCTTTGAGATAGAGATAGACACATAGAGAGAGACACAGAGGCAGACGTGAAATTATCCCTCCCACCCCCAGGGCACGACATCATCACTGGAATGATCCTGTCATAACTTCACACTGATATGATTGTTAACATGCTTCACCACCCTCAGAGATTGACAGGTGGTATTTAGACGAACACAGAGCTTTACGAAGGCGGCGGAATATTGACTTAAGTAATGGCGCCACCGCTAATGGAGAGCTACTGATGTGTTTATTAACTCGAGTCAATAGTGGCTCAATAGAGCAGGTGCAATCTGACGCACTGAGAGCAATTAGCCACTTCATTTGTTTCACACACGACCGTGTGCTTTTTTTTTTTTTCCTCTCTTTTTTTTTTTCTAGCCAAAAATTAGTCGGATCTCCCTATTGAGCATCAGACACATGAAATAACTTCCTGTTGTTGGGAAAAAGAAAAAAAAAAAAACACCACGTGCAAGGGTGTCAATGCATATTATGCTGTGAATGCGGCACCATTTTGAGGACAGCGAGTGTAAATAAAAGAAGAAAAAAAAAAAGAAATGCAGTTTAGACCAAGTTTAATAGTCTAATAAAGAGATAAAAACTAGCTGGTTAAATGGATGGATCTGATCTCAGCTACAAATGATGCCTAGCTAGCTTTGCCTGGGATGCTAGTTAGGGGGAAATCGCTAATGTATCAAGCTGGCAAAGTAAAACAACAACAACTCCTCAC
>NC_030437.2:17701296-17731296 GCF_001660625.3 Ictalurus punctatus | reverse complement strand
TAGTAAGTGTAATACATGTATTTCTATATACTATATAGTAGGTAAGTACGCGGTTTGAGACGCAGCCCACGGCTTCAAGCGTTCGCCTATTTGCATATACAGCATGATAAATAATTAACCGCACTTGAAGCTTTCGTAAAATTAAAAATAAAAACACCCAAAACTGTATACGGTCCCATAACGAAGACCAACTGTACGTCGAGACGTGAAATTCTGGAGGGAACGTCGGACGGCGCGGCGCGGGGACGTAACGACGTGCGCCGTTAATCGCTCTATGTTCTATAACACGTAAAACAGGAAGATGACAGGAGTATTCTAAAAGCGACTCATGTAAACACCTTAATCAGAATATTGTCTTATTCAGAATAAGGTCAGTAATTAGATCACTGCTGTCCGTGTAAACGTAGTCAACGATAGAGTTATAAAAAGAAGGGATTAATAGATCGGACTATTTTTCCTCCTGCCCTTTCTCAGTGAGAAGCGTCCATGCGTAAGAGGTATACAGGAGAAAAACACAGAAAGAGATGATTTAGACCGGACAGGATTACAGTGGACAGACCGAGTCGCTGATCATCACAGATAAGCATCAGCTGCTCGCCGTGGGAACACAAACGCACCACACCAAACACGAAAACAGAATGTATCCTGACCTTCTTCATTATTTGGGTTGCTTTGTTGGCTCAGAAGCACATGTTGAGTTGGATACACTGCCGGAGAGTGAGAGGAAGGCCTGAGCTTTCTGACAAAATACTTCACGCTAATTTTAATGTGTTATTCGGCTCATTAACTCGCTCGGCCTGACCTCGGATCCCGACTCTGACGCTTTCACTTTCTGTCCGTTTAGAGCAGTTCATGGTACATGTGCTGAATGTTTTGAAGAGCAGATTATATCACTTCATGCAGTGTTTTCTCTGGATCAGATTCACTGAACTAGTCAATATGGCTGGACTGTAATCGGAGGCTCGTTGAGAACGAGATGCACACAACATACAACAAATAAAAATGTTTGGCCATTTTACTCCGCTACTGACCAGAAGGACGTGTGTTCACGCTCCTGCACCGCCAAGCTGCCCGTCTTCAGTCATTAAAGCGCCCCATTATGGTTTTAAAACGTGGCTAATTTGGTCTTAAAGGTTTACATGCATCCGAGGTCAAAAAACACTTTAACGTGCTCATAATTTAAACTCTAGCATTACCTCCCCCCAGTGTCACAAACGACTCGTTAAATGATTCGTTCTAAATGATTCATTCTAAACTCCAACTTTCAGAGAGCATACTCTGCTCTGATTGGGCAGATGTCCCGGTCTGTCGTGATCGGTCTAGCGCCGTCAGCGAGCAGCCGATGAAGACCGGAGGCGGGGCTTTTTGTTACGAACCTACGTAGGTTAGTACAGGAAGTAAAGTCTGGAATCACTAACGAGTCGATTCGGCTGTTCAGAATCGGTTCCTTCATTTGGGAGTCAGTAATCCATCCATTAGGGAAAAGATAACTGAATTTTATTTCTAAAAAAAAAAAAAAAAAAAAAAAAACTACACACAGGCAAGTTCACCAAATGTTCACTACTGTTTCACACCTGAGTTTCCTACTTGTAAATACAACTGCAGCGGTGAATCGAGCGGGAAATTTTTTTGGTGAGAAAACCAGGAAGGACGCTGAAAATATAGCCCAAAAAAAAAAATAGTTTCCTCTTGACTGTGGTGTAAAAGATATTGTGTATGTGTGTAAAGAAAATTCCTAAAGATGTCATCTTTTAACTGGACTTTTTGGATTTCACTCTCATCAGGTTTCTACCATTTTCTCCCCACTCACAGGTATCTGGGCATCACCCGACCTTTAACATACCCGGCACGTCAGAACGGTCAACTGATGGCGAAGATGATCTTCGGCGTGTGGTTGGTGTCGGCGTCCATCACGCTTCCGCCGTTTTGCGGCTGGGCCAAGAACATCAACGAAGAGGGAGTGTGTCTGATCAGCCAGGACTTCAGCTATACCATCTACTCCACCGCTGTGGCCTTCTACATCCCCATGCTTGTCATGCTCTTCATGTATTACAAGATCTTCAAGGCAGCGAGAAAGAGTGGCGCCAAGCACCGCTTCGAATCGGTGAGGATGCAAGGGCTCAAAACGCAGCAGCACCCGGTGGCCGAGGATTGCGTGGCTCTGTCTCGGCTCCTCAGCCCCGAACGCCAGAACATGTCCATCTTCAAACGTGAACAGAAGGCTGCCACCACGTTGGGCGTCATCCTTGGAGTCTTTACCATCTGCTGGCTGCCCTTTTTCATCCTGACCACGGCGAGGCCGTTTATATGTGGCGTCGAGTGCAGCTGTGTCCCGATTTGGATCGAGAGGACACTTCTGTGGTTCGGCTACGCCAACTCGCTCGTCAATCCGTTTATTTACGCGTTCTTTAACCGCGACTTGCGCTCGACCTACTGGGATTTGCTACGGTGCCGTTACCGCAACATCAACCGACGACTCTCCGCCGTCGGCGTACACGAAGCCCTGAAGTTTTGAAACAAGACCAGGTTTTTCCAGACACTCATACACACAAAGGTCGTTGCCAGATTTGGATCCTATGTGGAAAGGGGTTTTTTTTTTTCTTTTTCTTTTCTTTCCAGAAACCCTATGAAGGATGAGACCATATGCCATCTTTCAAGAGGCTTTTTTTTTTATTTTGAAAGGAAAAAAAAAAAGGATTTGAAGTAGAAAGGTGAACTCTGAAAAGGACACAGTGGGAGGCTGGGATGCTGTGGGATACATGAGCGTGGACGCTATTTTTGGACTCGAGAACAAAAGTAAACGCCGAAACGGGTTGACAGGCGGTTTGATATATTGTTTAAGATCGAAAGGAAAGGGACGGATTATATTTTTGGTTCTACTGAAGGAGGTCTGAAAGGACGTTCCGTTTGGACGTACGGACCAATTTCCGAGCTTAACAAGCGCACCGGAAACCATTTTTGTTTCTGGAAAATTGAAAAAAACAACAACAAAAAAAAACTCACGCAGCATTTCTGGACCATATGAAGGACACTGCAGCGGTTTTCCCATGAACTTCAAAACAAACTAAAGTGGAATCGTAGTTCGGGGTCGTATTCCTGGCTGTGATTCACAAAGCAGATGTTTCTGACCATGTCAGATGCGAAGTGCAAGCACTAGTGGATAATCGTTGCTGTAGGGCTTGTGGTCAGCGCTGACTAATATTGGAAACCTGCGTGCATGTTTATGCGTGTCCCAACATGAAGCTGACAGGAGAGACAGGACACAAACCGTGTGTCCAATGACTCATCCTGTGTATTTTAAGAAACGGGCATTTAGCAGGGATCGGATACGTCCTCGGTGGAGTATCAGACTTGACGAAGCTCCGTGTGAATGCTCCGCTCTGATCTGATCTGACCTGTTTTTTTGGCCAGATTTAAGGACACATCATGATAACAGAGGCTTAATTACGGTCATCTGAGTCGCATTAAATCGCAAACAAACCTCTAAACTCTGAAATGTTCCATATGTACAGTAACGCGTCGTATATTGTCGAATATTTGTGCAGGAAAAGATTACCCTCATGTATATCGTCTCAGTTCTGGAAACTTCTATGCTATTCTTTTCTGTGTAATACGGTGGGGGGGGGGAAAAATTCTATTTAATGTGTTTTGTTATGACGAGTTTTATGCAGATGTCTTATAAAATACCATGTTTTTGTCCCGTATTCTGAAGATACAGCTTCTTGTTCTACGAGGAAGCGATTGTGGAGAATGATCCCGGAACCCCTAATTATATCCCATTCAACAGCAGGGTGGTGTGATGAAGCGGAGTCTCAGTTACCACCCTGAACATAACCCCGAACGTAAAAATACGTCAATAAGAAGTGTCATTTTTTTAATTTTTATCCGTTTATAGTTACATTTAATGTTGTGGAACATCCATGAACCAGGTTCCTGTTATCACTAAATGTCATAGCAGCTCAAAACATACAGTATATATATAGAGTATATACTCATTCCCTCACTTTCTCTTAAAGAAAAAATCAATACAGCTTGTTATTGAGAAACTGTAAAGCACAACAGCCTCCATCCTTCGACTTCTCTCTGGGGAAAAACGTAAATAACGGCTTTAACCTCTGCCTGTCGCAAAGCATCGACACTGGAGACTCATCCTTCTGTTAATGTTAAATAAACGTCTTTGTATAAAAAGGTCACCGTGCCAATGAATGGACTACTTGGTTTATTTTTAAGTCTTAGATTATGTCGCGTATCCGTCATGCAAGTCCCTGTGAACGAGCCGTTACTATAGAAACGACCATGTATTAGAGCGAGACTGTTTTTACCCATCCTTACCAGGGATGCCAATAATTATGGAGTTGACTGTATACGGTTTACGTGCGACATCTACGAGGTTATCATCGTCCGTATAGCTTTTACAAAAGGCATACCGTCGTTTATGATCACAGGCAGTTTGTTTACACGGATTTGCATATGCGTAATGACACGGGACACGCCCCGATTTTCAGTCATATGCATGTCATTTATTTATTTAGTTCTGTTATCGTTTGCCTACTGATGTTCTGCGTAACGTGTACGTCAGACACCGTCACGTACATGATATCGCGCTAGTCAAAAAAAAACGAACAAAACGACGACACTTCGCATCGGTTAAAAGGTCAAAGAAGGAAATCAAGAAGAAGAAAAAACACAGGAAGACTTAGAGCAAGCCGAAAATCCTGACGTACATAATTCAACGATATTCCGAACGATCGAGCCTGCGTTCCACCGCGCCGTCGGGATTCTGCGTTTTCCAGCGTTTCGACTGAAAATCGCCGTGAGGTTTAACGTGCAAACGATGCAGGACGAGATCTTCGCCTTCAGTGATATGCGGCGTCGCGGTAAAACATCTCTCGTATTAAGTATCCGTGTAAATGTTTTTTACCGAATCGCTTTCAAAATCACGAGTCCCTCGCGTTAGATAGCCGCCCCATATTATTTGCAAACGTTAGCCGGTCTCTACGACGTGTGAGCAAAATCTCTGGACGCAAATTCCTAAGCTCGTTATTGTTGCTTCAGGGTGTAGATACAGTAGAAAAACTAATTACTAGAGATGCACCGATACTAAATTTCTCTGATTTAGTGATATCCGCCGATACCGATACCGATACCGATTGTTCCGCCTTTTATACCCCCTGTTAAATGAATAATAATTCATTTGAAAGAATTCTGAAAGAAATGCAAATAAAAACTTTATTCTCTCCATTTCAACAAGTCGTTTCACAGTAGCTGGTCTCATAAACACAAAACACATGAACTAAATTCTGAAGATTAAAGTAAGATTATGAACTTATTGCATGTTATTAATTCATATTAACACTGACTGAATTGTAAAAATCCTCCTGTTAGTCTCACACTCACTCTCCACAAACACAAGCATTTCTACTTCATCACTGCACATCTTTTTTGTCAACTCATCTTCATTTAAAATCTTTCCACGGCGCTTTAATTTGATGGGCGATGGCGGGGAAAATATCCTTTATCCGCCGATGCCGATACCGATCATAAGCCGATACATCTGTGCATCTCTACTAATTACAGGCTTATCGTGGAACACGTGGTCACGATCAGGTAGCAAACCAATGACACGCCAGGGGCGGATCACAACATGAACAAAGGCACGCTACAAGAACTCGGAACGAAATGCACGAGCCATCGATTTGCAAGAAACCGCCGATCACGCCGTGTTACGGACTTACACGATGACATTTTTTTATGTTTCCTTTTTACACAAAATTGCGTTAATTGTGTCTCGATTTTAAAAAGAAAAGAAAAGAAAAGAAACAGGTTTAAAATGAATGCAGGTATAAGTGGGACACTTTACTTCTGAGAAGGCAGCAAAGCTGGAGCTTCAATAATGCACAATCTGTCGCCTCTATTATGCATAACTTTGACGAATAAGAGCCATAAAACTCGGTTATCGTTACAGAGCGGTGAATTGTGCATGAGAGTCACCTTAGGATTTCTGTCACACTGTGGATTTTATTTATTTATTTATTTATTTGACCAAACTACTCCTTTGCCAACAGATACCAGATTGATTGAGGCCACATAATAATAATAATAATAATAATTTTAAGTATTATTAATATCGTTACATGTATGCAGTCAGATCAAAGTTCACCACCCAAGAGCTGTGAATGAAATGAGAACAGTCCTTGCTCGTACATTTCTTGGTATTTTCCGTCATTTAAAAACACGATTAAGATTTGACCCCGTTGACCCGGTCGAAACGGTTATTATCATCGTATCACGAGTAAACCATAAAACAGTCACTTTACGTGCATCCAGGCTCCATGAACTTACAGTATTAACGGCACGATAGTAACGTTATCGGTAATAAACCATAAACTTCAGCATTATGAAAGGGATAAAACACGAGGGTGGCGTGCCGTTACTGGAAGATAATCACCGACGGGGGTGAAGTTCCTGTCACCACACCAGAGCTGATTCTTTTCTTCTTAGACGAGAGAGATTCGCCAAAAAAGATAGAGAGAGAGAGAGATTACAATAAAAATGCTGAAAATTTGTAGCTACATTTCAAGACACCATGTGACCTAGGAGAAGCAGCGTTGTGGCATCAGTCACCGTATTAGTGTCAACAAAGTAACACATCGAGTTAATCGGCATTAATGAATGTTTCTTTAAATGTTAATCCGCATTAACTGATGCTTATTCCATCGATAAGTCCAGATAAATAATAACCATCAAGTACATCCACACGAATCAACAAAAATATTGGCACCCACCGTTTTCCTAATTCATGAATTAGGAAAACGGTGGGTGCCAATATTTTTGTTGATTTGTGTGGATATACTTGATGGTTATTATTTATTATTTTCGATCGACTGCTGTAAACATTCATCGAGGCTTTAGTTCAAAGAGCTGACTTTAAGCTTATTTCTCGTTTTAAACTGAACAGTATTTATCGGAGCTGTTTATCAATTTAGTTTGGTTCGTTAGTTAAAATATAATAACTGATAAATACAGGCGTTCATCGACTGTAGTATGTTTACGCTGGTTTGTTATAGTTCATCATAGTTACTGTAAATAATGTTAGTTAAGGGAAAGTTAATGGAAAGTCTTACCGATGCAGTACAACGTACTGTACGATGTACAAAGAGCGATTACCAGGAACGCAAAACCATCGTCTTTAATATTTCTGAAATAAAAAAAAACATAGATCGTGTCGTGAGGACCGATCCGAACCCCAGTGTACAACTGCCGAAGAAACACTTTGACCTCTTTTGTCCATCACACAGTTGCTTTTAAAGGCATTATTTGGCTCAGGAAACTATTTGTACATAAAATTTTGAATTAATAGCAAAAAAAAAAAAAAAAGCGCCTGTATTTAAGCATTTGCTAACTCATGACTATGTGTTTAAGGGATGAAGCTACGGCCGTTTTAGGCTTTTGTCCGTATTTTCTACATTAACGGCATTTCAGAAACCGTCAAAAATCGAACCGGACAGCGTTCGAGCTGACCGTGTGATGATTTCGAAATGCACAGAGGATATAAGTACACCTTGTGTCTTTAAGTAGCCTAAAAAAGTTAAAAAAAAAAAAAAACTTTTTCCCTTTCGCTTCCCCTCTCTGAAATGTTCCTTCAGAGCAGATTCCAAACCAAGGGTGTTAGATTTATAGATCCAGCTCAGACCCTTTGTATGTCAGCGTTTATTTAAACCATGAACTTAAAGTGGTTTAAAGTCCTTGTACCTGATTCACTGAAGGTTTAAAAAGTACAACGTGTCTATAAAATAAACCTGGTTGTTGGAATTGCAGTTAAACTCGGTGTAATTTGTCTTTTTCTCTACGACTACACGTCTATAAACATATATATAATGAATAAAACACAAGAGCTTAATCTTACCGGAATCTTACCCAAATTCTATAACCTACAGTCTGATGACACGTGTTCTCCACGTCAGATTATTCGCTGATCCTCTGACGGTAGAGCTGCGGTTAAAGAAAACGACTATGTTCCGTACATACCATCAGTGTAGCGTGAGGCAGAAAACGGCCTCGCAGAAGCACAAACACCCTTTAAAGCGAGCCTGGGGTGATACGGTGATGTATCCCGTCTGTTAGCATGTTTTGTTTACGTCGCACCATGCCCGCTACGGTAGGCTATCTGTAGGTGAGTTTCGTGTCATCCGATGCCAACCTCCTACAGGTGGACAAGCATCGTAGCAGCACTCACACTCTGAGATTTTAATAAAACATTTCCCCACGCTGAGAGAAAATCCGTCGTCAGCCGTCTTCGGTCACGGCGCCGCTAAATCGCCCGCCGGTGAACGCATCACACGGCGCCGTCTAGCAGCACTGATGTCAAATTGAACAAAATTTGCGAATCTGCACGGTTACTATGACGACCACGGTGGGTACGTGAGTAAATGTAATTTCCAGTGCGAACATGTTGTCTAGAAATCAGCTTCAAAGAAAATCTATGTCCGAACGTAGCCTTAATATTTAGGGTGTACTTCTTTTTTTTTTTTTTTCCTCTCGAATCATCATACTTTTCTGCCTCTGGAATGAAATGCCTTTCCGGACCTCTGCAAGATCCAAATTCAGTTTCTAAGCGTAGCATCAGCCCTAGGTTACACTATTTATGCAACAGAAAGCATAGCGAGCTCCACGTCTTCTCTGCTTCCATTGGTTGCTGTGTTTATCCAATCGCAATATTCCAAACCCCAGGGCCTTCTCGGATTGTCTGCTGGCAAGCAGCGTGAGATCAAACAAACCTTTTCAAATCACATTTAAACAAGTTTCAGGAATCCTATTTATTTTTATAGTATGTTATTAGTCCAAGTACATTTTTGAGTCCGAGCCGCAAGTGGCCGCTGACGAATGTGCCGTAGGTGTTGTGTGTAATGATGGGAAGTCGACGAGGGTGTTAGAAAACCTTACTGAAATACAGAGTGGAGTACTAAGGCAGTGGTATACAGCGAACTGGAGCCACAATGGATAAAATGTTATAGACAACGAAAAAGGAAAAGACACATCTATAAAGTAAATACGTTCTTAGGGTAAAAGAAGATACTAAACTATCATTTTCTTCTAAACGAGACCTTTTATAAGGTTTTGTACCTTTCCTGTGTATAGAAGAAGAAGAAGAAGAAGAAGAAGCCTTTGTGACATGTACTTTACAGCACAGTGAAATCCGTTTCTTCGGATACCCCGGCTTGTTAGGAAGTTGCGGTCAGAGCACGGGGTCAGCCATGATACAGCGCCCCCTGGAGCAGAGAGGGGTTAAGGGCCTTACTCAAGGGTTTGACCCCCTGACCTTCTGATCAGTGCTCTAGAAAACCTAACCATTCCCCCAATAGGAGGATTACAGAGGGCATATAGAGGATATACCTTTAAAGCTTTACTCTACAAATGAATTAAAAGGCACACCTTGTGCACGTTCCTAAGTGGAAGCCCCACACAAAACACGCACCTATGAAAGAAACGTATCGTCCGGTGTTCTTTATTCCTGAACGTGCTCTTTTAAACCCAAATAGTGCTGAAACGGGAAGTCAGAACGTGCTAAATGTGAGAAACGTGAAAACGGGGGGAGGGAAAAAAAGGATGAAAAAAAAAAAAAAAAAAGGCGCTCTTCATATCCCAGCATGCACTGTGATATTTTATTCAGGCAGAAAAGACTTCTCACTGTGATGCGCTTCTGGTGGGTTGATGAGCACTTACAGACAGAGAGGGGTCATGGGATGTGCAGGGTGAAACAATCTGAAAGCCATCTTAGCACACGACACACACACACACACACACACACACCCCTTCCTAGAGGGGCGTCACTCAGTTCAACAACAGCGGGTTCTTGAAGACAAACAGCAAAAACAGCTTTTATTTATATGTTAATGGATGGGGTTTTTTTTTTTTTTTTGGCAGCACTACCTCGCTCATAAGTGCACTTCACAGTAGGTTCGTTTTCCATCCAAACCTTTTGCTAAGTGAATTTCTGTGATTCAGGTAAAAAAAAAAAACAACAACCCAACAACAACAACAACAACAACAACAACAACAACAACACAAAAGACAAATGGATGGATGTTTCCATCTTCCCTCTCTTCAAGACAGTTTTGTGGTAGAAGAGGAATAAAACACTTTGGGATGTACTGTTCTGGGAAAATCATCAACTTTGGGGTGAACAGTAACTCTACCTCGAGTCGGGCCGCATCACCCTACCGTCAATCCTTGATTACTTTCCTATAAGAGTACTATATTTACCACTTAACTTACCACAGGTTTGCTAAAATCACAAACATTAGCAGTGTCTGGCTTCTCAAACTGTGAATTCTTCATGTTACACAACGTCTGAGTGTTTTGATATTCAATCACAATCTCGACTGAAAGCATTCTTGTTGTTTTTTCTTTCCACCAAATCCTAACTAAATAACTCGAATAATCATGTCAGACTAATGCAGGGCTTCGGGCTAGATCCGTCAGAAAGTACGCTCTTTGCTGTACGCTGATTTGGTCCACCGCTTACAGTACGTCTGAGCAAATGATGGACAACTCAAATGATTAACATTAGCATCGGCAAACAGTTTTTGCTGATACACATTACAGAGTTTTCAGGAAAGGTCTGCTGTGGTGATATAATTATGTGATTATAATTATGCATTATATACATTGTGAATCAGTGCTCTGACCGCCTGAGAAACAGCACAGCGTAATGCTAAGTGGGCTTCTGGAAACATAAACAAACACCTACACGTACAGTCAGCCCTGGAATGAGTTTTGCACTTTACATAGTATTTACATAGACTTAAAAATGTTCCGCTTGGGTGACTTTTCTGAAAACAGAACAAAAAAAAAGAGAACATTTTCTATAGCGTTTGAAGAAACGGGATTTGTCTCAGAAACACGGCGACCCAAATAAATGCAAACAAACGGGCATAATTGAAAGATCTTATATACGTTAAATTGGTTTTGATAATACGGAATTATCGCTGTTGCTTCTGACAAACAACCGGCATTTAAGTAGCACGTAAAATTTTGTGAGGATTTAATTTAAACGCCCGGATATAAAACATAAGACCGAAATCAAGCGTTTCAGCCATGGATTGATTATCGAATATAATCGATTATAAATGGATTACTGTTGAAAATGGACGGATAACTGGCGTGTAAAAAAAGAAGTAATATTTTTAAACTGACGTGTCAATAGGCTAGTAAGGTGTTTTGACCCTAGTGACGCTTAGAACCTGTATCGAATTGTATGATAAAGTATCGTAGAAATGAAGAATTGAAATCGTATCGTAGCGTATCAGCAAAAATATCAGCAAAAATATCGAACTGGTACCTTAATAATGAAAATCGATATCGTATCGTAGCAAATTCATTGGTATCGTCAAATACCGTATTGTTGCTTTAATAATCTGATTATATCATATCGTAGGAGGTTCTGTGCTAACCTTAAATATCATAACGTACCACAGCAGATTCTGTGGTATGGTAATATCGTATCGTGAGCCTTACTCCTTTACAGCACGGTGTTGCCGTACGGCAACGATTCATTTATCTCCAATTTTTAAAAAAAAAAAAAAATAGGCAATAATACCAATTTTCCTATGTAACTGGAAAATAGAAAAAAATTTCCATGTCACATGACCAGGAAGTGCTGTTTGCACTTCCTTTTCTGCAATCACATGGCACGGTGAAAGGTCATCGTTAATGATTTGATTCATTTTCAATATTTAAGCAAAAGTACTTAAAGGAAAACACTGAAACACTCTCTGACTAAGTTAACATTCTTTTTTTTTTTTTTTTGGTCATTTAAACAAATTGATATATTTTGAGGATTGTGTTCAATGGTGAAATGTAATTGTTGCCATACGGCAACAACATGCGATTGTCACGTTTCAAAGATGGACATGGAAGCAAGTGCAGATCTTAAAACATTTAATAAACAAACAAACAAACAAACAAACAACAAAACTAAGACAACTAGGCAGAATACCGTGGCTAAGGCTAAACATAAACTAGGAAAGAAACATCATGCAGGGACACAGGTGAAGTTGGACAATACGTAAGACGAGGAAGCGGAACAAACAGCGGCTATATATAGGAGTGCTCGTTAAACAGAAACGTGATACAGGTGCAGGTGCTCATGTGACAGTGATGTAGTATGGTGCAGTGGCTGCTGGGAAATGAAGTCCAGAGTTACCTCCTTGTTACATGACGGCGATAATGGAACTGTTGTACAGTACAGTGTGTGCGTTCATGAATTTGAAGAAGAAAAAAAAAATAAGAAGAAAAGATACTCGGCTTCTCTAATAGTATATTTACATTTATTTAACATTCAAAGTAAGAAAAAAAAAAACGTTTTGCAATTGCGCATTATTTTCTAAGTGTTATGTTTCAAGAGAAACAACGATAAAGATCATCCACCAAATACATGCTTGGATCTAATTTTTATATTTATTTTGTGGGAGCAAATCCAATCAATGCACATCATTTTTTTTTTTTTTTTTTTTTTTACAACCGTGATTCCTTTCTAGAAGATGTAACTTTTACATGATTACTAGGTGGCCAAAAAAAAAAAAAACCCTCCTCTGCAGCGTATAGAATAGTCTGGAACATGCAGTAACTGGAAATGTAACCTCATATATTTTGTGTTGTTTTTGACTATATGATACTTTCCACCTTTGCACATTGTCGCCATACGGCACTAGCAGTCGACTTGAACTAATTCAATAAACGGAAGTCTGTGAGAGTTTATCATGTACGTGTAATAATTCATGCGGTAGAGAGTCTATAGAGAATCTAAATCGTATCTTCGGTGGTATCGTCTCCCATCACTATTACAAACGGCACTTAAAGTACTACTACAAAACACTTAGTGTTAAAGTAAAAGTACACATAAAAGTGTCCACATCCTTAAAATCACATGCCAGACATTTCATACGACTTCATATGCACATGTCTCACTGTGCTTTTCACGAACTATAAATCTGAACTATGAATTCTTTACCTGCTCAGGGGTGTTAGTAACTCGAACAGAATAAATCTGATGCTCTCCAAGGACTGAATTCGGGAGTGTGTGCATATGTGTGTGTGTGTGTAGCTTGTCACATAATGAGCAGGTTCCCCAGGTGTCTGTGTTACAGCTGGAAAAGCGCCTCGGTACTGCACCGTGACATGACGGAGACGTGACTAAACCCGAGGTTATAGAATTTAATTAGACATGAAAAGGAAACTGTACGATAGAGATGTAGTGCTGTAAACAAGTTACACTGCAGAGTAGCAAACATCCTAATAGGGCTGCCACAGAGATAAGTGCTTGAGGATGGAATGATAAACACACACACATACAAACACACACACCCTGTTGGCCCACATGTCAGAGCCAAGTGTCTTAATGCTCATAGAACTGTTACAGGCCTCAAGAGGATAGTCAGACCTGTGTGTGTGTGTGTGTGTGTGTGTGTGTGTGTGAGATAAAAATCACCCCTCATCAGAATGAACCAGACAGAAGCAGATGATGCCACTATGCCTTTTAAATACACCATAAAAACACACACGCGTGACCCGGAGGACGTACGCTGCAAATAATCTGCATTTTTATCCCCCTGAAGAGACCGTGTCTCTGTAAACGTCCGTATGTTTTTATTGAATATTTATTTTATTTTATTCTTGAAGCGCGAAGGAAAACGCAGCATGACTACGACATGTGAAAGGTCAGAGTGAAAGTGACATTTATGACCATCTACATTATTCATATCAGACTCCTGATTAACGAGGTACGTGTTGAAATAAAGTTTGCCATTTTACCCCGCAAAGAGTGCGCTATTAAAACCGATCCGCATGTCTTCAGCGGTCAAAATGTAACATGTTCATTTAGTCAAACGGGAGACTCATCCCGAATAGCGCGCCGTCATTGGCCGAAAGCAGTAGGGATCGTGACACACTGCTGTACACACAGAGCAGTCGATATCTGGTGGTGATTGTTAAAGCGCTGTTTATTCCCCCCTCGCTTTTATTCCGAATGTAACCGATTAAACGTATTAGACGTATTATAACGTATTATCAGACGTATGATCTTCTTTAGTTTCATTCTGGAGCTACATAATAAATAATAGGGCTAATAATAGGGGTGTAAACATTTTAACCCTTTCCTGCGGTACACTGTCGTTCGATCCCGCCGCCGGAATGGAAACCAACTTATACCGATTTTCATCAGTATAAACAAAACGAATTATTTTATCGCCGCATGTACGTTATAAGATGAGTCAGGAAAGTGTTGGGTTTCTGTGCGTAGAGCATCGTGACTCCGTGTGTAGCTGCCGGTGAGCAGGGCGATGGGAAAGGAGAGGAGTGTGCGCCCCCTGCTGGGCAAACAATTCACACCTCACTACAACAACACTGGTACAGAGATAAAACAGACAACACAACTAAAGCCCTGTTTAGACTACGTGCGATTTGGGTTTAAAAAAAATTTCTCGAATGAAAACGTTCCTCGTCCACGCTGGCGTTTCCGCCGCGTTTCAGAAACGATCTCCGTCCACACGACACGACCGAATACGCATGTCACGTGACCGTTCATGCACACTGGGCATGCGCATGCAAGTGTAAACAGGAAGTCGGTTGCTAGTTTTACTTTTAGGGTGTCAGAGTTACGGGCAAATCACCTCATTAGCCTGTTTATTCGCACATGGATTTAAATACATGATTTATCCCTTACTCACCAATTTTTTTCAATAATAATCCATTTATAGTTAATTCTACTCGATAATAACCAATTGATGACGTTTTCTTTTCGACTGTCGTCTTTCAAACTAACAATAAACATAATATGATTATTAAACCTATTTCTAGGTTGTTTTTTTTTAATTAATTTATTTTTTTACTAAATTCAAGCTTGAGGTTTTAATGGTATCAAATATTGCATAGAAAACTACTTATAATAGGGAATACTAGATACATTTACCTTTCAATAATTAGTAACTATTAATGGATAAAAAGTGTGACGCGTCATTGTCCATCCATCCATCCATCCATCCATCCATCCATCCGTCTTCTACCGCTTACTCCTTTTCAGGGTCACGGGGAAACCTGGAGCCTATCCCAGGCAGCATCGGGCACAAGGCGGGGTACACCCTGGACAGGGTGCCAATCCATCTCAAGGCACGTGTCGTTGTTTAAGAACTAAATAAAAATGCAATCCTTTGCAAGTTGCTGCTATATAAGAGGAGTAAAACACCTCAGGGAAATCAGAGATCGGTTCCTGGTCCGGGACTTTCCGGACATTACCGAGCATCGTTATAATTAAATTAGGCGCTCGCTTTCATTGTAGCGCTTGGCTAATTGTGTGCAGTTATAATGGAGTGTATTTGCATTTTCTCTAATTATTAGTTGATTTTCACCGGAGAATCCCTCTCACTGACAAGAACGCTAATTAATATGCACGCAAACCGATAAAGCTCGGCGTCTTCGTGTAAGCATACAGTAAGATCGTTTCTCACACAAAGCTTTACCTCCCCGCTGTGCATACGCTTTATGTGTTCCTGCCGCCATATAAGCTGCTAATCATCCTTTTTTTTTTTCTTTTCACTTATCTACCCATTACAGGCGGATAATGTCCTATATTTCTGTAGGTGTGTGTATGGCAGAGGGCCTGCTGGATTTGTTTCCTGGCTCCACTCAGGGTTTTGCCATCTGGATGGTGTCATATCGAGGAACGGCGAGAAGATTTAGCGGGGGGAAAAGAAAAAAAAAAACGAAAAACGGCCAAGCGCTGAGATGCTGGAACCCGAAAGCAGGTTTGAGAAGAAAATAGACCCAAAGGGATAGATTATGTAAGAATACACGTTCATTTCATTACTGTCGAGTGGTGATGTAATTGAACACAAATGCCTACACGCTAATAGTTTATTTATTTATTTATTTATTTATTTATTTATTTTAGAAACCTTGCCAGGAAGGTTCACAGGATGTGTGGTTGAGACTAGAGGTGTGCACAGGAACTGGGGTCCCACAGGACACAACCAAACCGTTTTTTTTTTTACTTCCATGCTTGCATGAGCTGCTCATTGACGAGTCCGACGAGTCTAGCGACTCTTATCTTCCCCGGTAACCGCCTGGTCAGGCTCACGCTTGGTTTAAATTCGTCTGCTGGTTTGGTTTTATTTTGGGAAACAGAGACGTCTAAATTCATTATGGGGACGGAAAAAAAAAAAAAATAATAATAACCTCGTCATTCCAGCCGGATCTCACACGGAGATCTTAAACGGTGACTAGCAAATGGTCAGTTTGAGGGGGAATTATATAATCTAATCTAACATAACATTTAATATTTAATATACTAAGTGAAACACTCTTTTAAAAGATGTCCCTAGTTCCCAGTTGAGGCATTAAAGATGCATGTAAACTGACACGACACATACACACACACACACACAACAGTGTTCAGGATTTCAAAACGGAGCATAAAAGCTAAAAAATAAATAAATAAATAAATAAATAATAAAAAATCATAAACAAACGCAAACAGCGGGATGAGAAAGAACCAAACTCCCAAGATAGATTTTTCGAATCACAGCAACACCTGGGTGCAGGGACGCCCCGAGTGGTAATCCGTCACAGAATTAGCGCTAAATAACACGGCGACAGTTACCAGGCTTTTTTAAAACCATGTGAACAAAAGCTGCTGCTCCAAATCAGTACAGCGGGTTCAAATGCCAGTTCTTTCTGTGGGAATCGTTTATTGATTGCTTTGACCCCATACGGGTTTGGTTTTGTGCTTTCGCTTACAAGGTTTGAGTCACGTACATTAAAATTCATGTTGCTTTTTTTTTGTTGTTGTTGTGTGCTGGTCCTTTTCTTTTTTTTGTGCTCATTCTAATGAACTCTGTTGACATCGAATGTAAAAACAGAGGCTGCTGTTTTGGAAGTGTATTTTATCTTGTTTAGTAGTTAGATTCTGGATTCTGATTGGTTCAGAATTTGTTGGTTCATTTCAAGTGCCCTCTTGGTAATACTGTACTTTATCGTTTCTATAGTAACGCAGTACCGCAGTAGTGTGACTTTCCTCCACAGGAGAGACTCCAGGAAGGACGAACGTGACAAGTGGCTTATTCGTTTCAAAACAGCTGCTGTAGCGCAAGTGATAACGGGAACGGACTTGTTTCATGGACCTTCCATGACGTTTAAGGGATTAAAAAGTAGAACGTGCCATCCATCCATCCATCCATCCATCCATCCATCCTCAACCGCTTGTCCGTTATCGGGTCGCGGGGTAGAACGTGGCATTTTTCAAAAAATGAATAAGTAAACATTCGTTGTTAAATTGCTGTGGTGTGAGAGAATTTAACACGTGGAGGAGTACAAGCCGTTTTCTGTGTGTTTCCGATGACTGACACGAGACATTTAATACGACGGCGCAGCCGAAGGAATGAAATGTAGTCGTTCAGCAAGTTTATATTTAGCTTTTGCTGAAATACTATTCGGTGGTTTATTACTAAAGCATGACTAAAAAGGTTTCCCAGTCTAACGTCTGTGCGAAGAAGCGCAGCGTCGCCTCTTCCACATAGACGCCTTTATTTCTCAGCAGGAATGCAAACCAAATCAACAAAACTCCAGCGTGGTACCTGCGAATTACCCTCCCGCAGACACGCGAATACAGCCCGGGATGCCGAATTACTGGGATTTTAATTCGATCCGTGTTTGAACTTTTCAAACCAATCAATCCATCATCTTGATGTGTGGGGAGTCCTTCGTGTCAAAGTGCCAGATTGGCTCTCTTTTCCTGATCACCTTACCGATCTGAAGGAAATTGAATAGCGAGCAACGTTGGCAAAAATAAATAAATAAATAAATAAATAAATAAATAAATAAATAAATGACCGAGCATGACAGAAAAGCAAGGTTCCGGACACACATCTGCGATTCTGTGGGGTATTTCTGCACTTATCACACATCTCCTGCTGCTGTGGATGCTCCCACATGGACAGCCTAATTATTGCTCTTCCTAAAAATAGTTCATGCCCAGGTGCCTTGTGCTTTACTGTTCAATCCGTTTAATTATCTGGATGCTGTAGATATGTATGAATAAGAACTGCTGCTGTAATCAGAAAGGCTGTCCTGTGCTCATCCCGGGACTCTTCTCCAATGATCTGTTGAAAGCGTATTATCCCCTGAGAACACGTGCAGTATTGTCGGTCTTTAGGATTCTACACCTGAATACGGTCATGAGTTATAATCCTACTATCCAGCGTCACCCTCAAGAGGATATCGTCCCTACTGAGTCTGGTTCCTGGCTCCTGTTTTCGCCTCTGGTTTGCTCATTGGCGGTATGATGTAGGTCAGGAAGTGTGGAACAACGATGGAAGGAAGGAAGGAAGGAAGGAAGGAAGGAGTGAAACAAGGAAGTCAAAAATGAAGTCAGGGAGGAATAAATGAACGAAGAAAGAAAACAAAGACGACTGGAAACAAGGAAGTGAGGAAGGAAGGAAGGAAGGAATGAAAGAAAGAGAAATGAAGGAAGAAAGAAAGGGTCAATCGAAAAGGAAGAATGAAAGTCTGGAAAGGAGGAAGGAAGGAATGAAACGAGCATGGAAGGAAATATGGTAGTCAGAAAGGAAGTCAAAAATGAAGTCAGGGAGGAATAAATGAATGAAGGAAAAAAAACAAGGAAGTCAGGAAGGAAGGAAGGAATAGAAGAAAGCGAAATGGAGAAAGAAAGAAAAAGAAAGAAAGAAAGAAAGAAAGAAAGAAAGAAAGAAAGAAAGGGTCGATCTAAAAGGAAGAATGAAAGTCTGGAAAGAAGGAAGGAAGGACATAAGGAAGTCAAAAAGGAAATCAGGAAGGGAGGAATGAATGAAGGAAGGAATAGTTAAATAAAAAGAAAGAAAGAAAGAAAGAAAAGGGCAGTCAAAAAGGAAGAAAGGAAGTCTGGAAAGAAGGAAGGAAGGAAATAAGGTAGACAGAAAGGCAGGAAGGAAGTCATGAAGGAAGAAAGGAACAGTTAAATAAAAAGAAAGAAAGAAAACAAAGGGCAGTCAAAAAGGAAGAAAGAAAGTCTGGAAAGAAGGAAGGAAGGAAGTCAAAAATGAAGTCGGTAGATTGAAAGAATAAATGTAGAAAGGAAGAAAGAAAGGAAACAAAGAAGAAAGGAAGTAAGGACACAAGTAAGTCAGGAAGTAGGGAAGAACGGAAGGATGGAAGTCAAAAACGGAGATCAAGAAGGAAGGAAGTCAGGAAGACTTCCAGAAACTCCAGAAAATCCAGAAACAGTAAATAATCGCAGGAATATGGACAAACGGTGTAATGAAAAGAGAAAGAAAGAAAGAAGGCAAAGAAAAAGTGAGGAAGGAAAGAAGGAACAAACAAACAAACTAGAAAGGACAAAAGACAAAAGGAAGAAAAAAAAGTGCTGTGATAAACTAGAAGACAGAAAAAGAAAGGAGAGGAAGACGAGAGAAGAGAAATTTGAAGAAGAAGAATTAAAAGCATGTGATCTGGACAAAAGGAAAATCTAATCCTATTACATCACCAACAGCACCGTCATATAAACATTAAAAATAAAAATCAAAAAATCTTTAACAAATCGACCTGTAAATAGATTATTACTCCTGCGCACTCTACTATCGGAATAAAAAACGAGAAGACATGATTAATGTAGCATTTTAAAATAAACCCCAAGGCTGATTCTACAAACGCGCAGCATGACTCTCTGTTACTCTTTCACTGAAAAATGTCAAACGTCGTGTTTCCTTCGTCCGAGCGCTGCTAATATTTATATCGCAGCGTTTTCATTGCCTCAAAGTTTCAGAGTTCAAATATGAACAGAACACTTCAGTGACATCATACGACCGAAGCTAGCTTTTAGTCTCTTTGAAGAAAAGCCACTTCAGATGCTATAGACAAGATTGATAGGTGGACCTGCTGACATTAAGGAAAAGCCATGTAGAAAATAAAGGAAAGCATCAAAGAAGAAGCAGACAGGATTCGAGTGTGTCTGGATGTCTGAGAGTTGACACCTGCTGTCGAGTGGGGCACTTCATAAAACACACATTTTGACGTGTATGGGTTAGCAGCAAAAAAATAAATCCATCCATCCATCCATCTTCTATAGCGCTTATCCTTTTCAGGGTCGCGGGGAACCTGGAGTCTGTCCCAGGGAGCATCGGGTACGAGGCGGGGTACACCCTGGACAGGGTGCCAATCCATCACAGGGCACAATCACAAACACACACTACGGACACTTTAGACACGCCAATCGGCCTACCATGCATGTCTTTGGACTGGGGGAGGAAACCGGAGTACCCGGAGGAAACCCCCGCAGCACGGGGAGAACATTCAAACTCCCTCCCCCAAAAATGTTTTTAAAAATAATAATAAAATAAAGAGGTGGACCATGGCTTACATGGAGCATGGTCAGGAACAATACTCAGACAGGCTGTGTCATTCAAACGATGCTTGATTGGTATTTTTTTAGGCTCAATGTGTGGAGAAATACATTCCTCAGAACATTACACCACCACCACCAGCCTGAACTGTTGACACGACACGGGTGAATTCATGCTGTTGATGCCAAATCGCGACCGCACCATCTGCACGACGCAGGACAAATCGAAATTCATCAGCTTGGGTGAACCTGTACCCATTCCAGTCTCTTGTCTGATAGGAGTGTGGCCCTGTGCATTCGGAGATGCTTTTCTGCTCACCACGGTGGGAAGGAGTGGTTACTCGAGTCACCGTAGCCTTCCTGCCAGCTCGACCCGTCAGTCCGACCTTTCCGCTCGGACCGCTCTCGTCCGCGAGGCGTTTCGGTCCGTTTATTTCCTTTATACCTCATCGTTCGAGAGAAACGTGAATAGAAGGCGTCTCGCAGATGTTGACCTGAAACGCAGCTTCTTTCTCACACCCCGGATCCGAGGAGAGAATGTTTTGCGCCGGGTCTGGCTCGTGGAGCTTGTTTTTTCTTTCCACTTTCCCATCACGAAATCCTCCGAGACGTGACAGACATCGAGAGGAGATCATTTACTGTTTCTGACAAATCAATTTCAAACTAGTGGCCCGCAAGCAATTTTCAAACGCTGACTGGATGCTCACACACACACACACACACACACACACACACACTGTGTACTATATACTATGAAGAAAGGAAGCTGCCATGGGAAAAATCTACAAGTGCCTAAACAATCAGGACTGAAGGATAGCAATAGCGTGGCAGCACGAGAACAAGCACTCGACGCTAAATGAACCGAACAGCGGACCACACGCGAGGTGTAGACTATGTAAGCAGTCAAATCGGAGACCATCCAGAACGTAGCAGCGGGATAGAAGGTGTAAATATTACACCAAAGGCATTGAGGGGATTTTCACAGTTGTGCTTTTTTCCCTCTCGAGCCAAAAGAATTTGTGCCAAGACTTCTGTATGTTTGGTCGAGTGTGAAAGTTACCTCAGGAACACGATCCCTGGTCATCATGGACAAAGTGGTCTGGGTTTCCTTTCATCTGAGCTCAAGGTGGGACCGTACCATGTATGGTATAAAAGCTCCATGGGTACTGGGCATCAAATTATGACTTGATGATGTACTTAGAAATATTCATTGTTTTATTAAATGATAGAATTGAGCTTTGAACGTCTCTTTCCTTTTTCTCTATGCCACGCGGGACTCCGACCAAACTCCCTTCCAAAAGTCGTATCATGCTGACTAGAACTCCCCGAAATTTCTTAGAAAATTCCAGAAAGGATCATTTCATTGGTCCTAATCCTTAGGACTGTGGTACATCTCTCTCTCTCTCGCTCTCTCTCTCAGTTTATTGCCTCTCTTATCTTTCTCCATCTTTATTTCTCTTCTCCCACTTCCTGGTCTCGCTCTCTCTTTCCCCTTCTCCTTCTCTCATTTTCTCCCTTTCCGTCTCTCTTATCTCTTTATATCAGCTCACTCTTTCTTTCTCTCTCTCTCTCTCTCTCTCTCTCAGTTTATTGCCTCTCTTATCTTTCTCCATCTTTATTTCTCTTCTCCCACTTCCTGGTCTTTCTCTCTTTCCCCTTCACCTTCTCTCATTTTCTCCCTTTCCGTCTCTCTTATCTCTTTATATCAGCTCACTCTCTCTTTCTCTCTCTCTCTCTCTTTCTCGTCTATCTTTAATTCCTCCGTAATAAAATCCTCAAACATACGTCACGGGTCAAAATTTGACTCTAGAAAACATTTTCCACGCGATGATAGCACCACAAGGCCTAAAATGATAAAACTATGTTTAAACATTACCTCGGTATTAAAGGTAAACTCCATCCTAAAACACACGATGTATGGTTGTAATTTAAATATGCGGTTGCGGTTGTGTGTCGCTCTGACGTCACATGGAGATTTTATATTATTATTGCTAGCACAGTTAGCACAGTTACAATGCCCTTTAAGAGGATAAAATATTTCTATTATCTCAAACAAACGTATATATTCCAGCATTAGACTAGCACTGAGGCATCGGTAGTCTTTAAAAATGGACTTGTTTGGTAACAGGGTTGAAGATCCAGGCTAATATTATCCATTATTCAGGAAAGGGTGCTAACTTTGGAACCATGAGTCACATTCAACATCATGTTTTTGTTTTGTTTTTTTTTTTACAATAAAGGAATTCTTCACATTAATATTCTTTGTAGCTATAATATTGGTAACAGAGTTGAGTTGTTGAGCTGGACAAAGCCAAGCAATGCTGACAATATTTGAAAGATATGCCAAATAATCAAAGAGGACTTACTTTTCTCTTGGCAGTGCTGTTAAAAAGGGTCCTGATGATGAAACTTCCTGTTTGTCATGTGACCTATTGGTTTTTACTCTTCCTGGATTTCATACATTGTGAGGCATGGATTAAATGTATAGTTATTATCTCTTAAAATATCTTAATGTTGAATGTTTTCGCTCTTAAATGACACGTATTACAATTTGACCATAGAAAAAAATTTAAGTTGAGTTTTTTATTATTATTATTATTATTATTATTATTTTTGAGATGTAAAAGGGGGCCCACAGTGGCTTAGCTTAGCATGTTTTCCTCGCACCTCCAGGGTTGGGGGTTCGAATCCCAACTCTACCCAGTGCTTGCAGAGTTTGCATGTTCTCCTCATGCTTGTGGGGTTTCTTCCGGGCACTCCGGTGTCCTCCCCCAGTCCAAAGACATGCGTTGTCGGCTGATTGGCAAATTCCAAATTGTGATGGGTTTGCACCCCGTCCAGGGTGTCCCTCGCTCCCCCCAGCAACCCCATTCAGTATAAGCAGTATGGAAAATGGATGAACGGACATGTAAAAAAAATCGGGGGGTTCGCTAAGGTTTTTTTTTTTTTTTTAAAGCCACGTTTTTTTGTTTGGATCTTTTAATACGACAACTGCAGTTTATACAAGTATTACGTTTTATATTCCGTGCATGTGTTCTTTGAAAACTTATCACAGGACAAAAATAAGGTACTCTATTGGTGGAATGTCCCAATTAATCAAGTAGTTTTTTTATCAGATAAAATCAGACATATTTCCTCTTACTGAAGTATTTTTCTTGACTTTTAAGTGAATTATTACCGCTGTACAGTAGAAGTCCATGTGCTTTGTACTCTTTTCCACCACTGAACAAAAGTACAGCAACAGCGATTCAGACAGACACATTAATAATACGCAAGTCGCTAAATAAAAGGTCAGGAACAGTTCAATCTGAACTCAGATCAGTCCTTCACATCTCCCAGCACGGATATACTGTAATACACGGATTCGGGATTTTCCTTTTGGCTGAAACAGATGGTTTTGTGCACCTGATTTTTTAATAACATAATTATGCGCTATAATTATAATTACCAAAGCCATCTGCGCTATAAAGTGAAATTGGGAAATTATCCAAAGCCACCTGATGAACATTTTCACTTAATCAAAGTGACATTTTCATTTGAGTCCAGCAGGCACAACCCCAGCTCTTAAACGAAGTCAAATCCTTTGGGGAAATTAATTAATCTCTTTCACAGTTCACTCGTAATCTAAACCATAGTCGTAATTTGTTCACGTTTTAATAAATCCATTTGGCTTTATTTGGGGGGCGCACGATGGCTTAGTGGTTAGCACGTTCGCCTCACATCAGCATGTCCGAAATGTCCGTAGTGTAGGAATGGATGTGTGATTGTGCCCTGCGATGGATTGGCACCCCGTCCAGGGTGTACCCCGACTTGTACCCCATGCTCCTTGGGATAGGCTCCAGGTTCCCCGTGACCCTGTAGGATAAGTGGTATAGAAGATGGATGGATGGATGGATGGATGGATGGCTTCATTTGTGGATCCAGAACTCTGAGTGCACTACTATAAGCTGCTTTCATTTAATCAAGTACTGAATATAAATCCTTTCCATTGGTTGGAGAAGCTGACAAATTAAAGGAAAAACCCAACATAAGTGGTTCGTTAGTAAGGTTCTGGGCCATCAGAACAGCTTCAGTCTTCCTTCAGTGTACCTTGGGATAGATTCTACAAGTCTCTGGAGCTGAACTTGACCGATAAAAACATGTTCTTCCAAAAGATTTGGTTTCTTTTATTTCTGTGGGTGGGGGGCGGAGTCATCTTGGAAGAGACCACGCCTATCAGGATAGAAATGTTAGGGATGTGATCAATCAGAAGAACATGATATTATTATATTATATTATATTATATTATATTATATTATATAACATAATGTAACGCCTACGCTGTTCCTTTAACTTGTCACCTGGATGTATTTTGTAATTAGCCTAGCTTCTATTATGTTATGCTGCTGTGAATCTTTTTAAAAGTGTCTCATTTTCGGAGCAATATCGTCTTCCAGGATGTAAAATCCAGCTCAGTTATATTCTAAAAAAAAAATAATAATAATAACAATAATAGTACCACACGCAAGCCGGTGTATAACTCTAGAGAGAATCTTAGTGTTCTTGATAGAGTCACACACATGCGCCAGGATGATGGATTTCTTTCCTGTGTATGAAACGCAGTCTGTGCTGCTCGTTTAAGTACGAGGTGTGTAACATAGATGAATATTTTATGGTCCGATGGCATCATTAAAAATTGACATTAAACAAAAACGCAGAGGAAGGATTCAGAGATCATGTGACCTGTTTGGAGTGAAACGAGACCCACGGAATAATGAAAAAAAGATCTGTATAATTTGGGGGAAAAGCCAGGGTCAGTATCATGGCAAGGACCCATCAAATCGGGGACGGATTTAGATGTTGATGCCCCAAAGGCCCGCCTGGCAGCACATTTTTTCCTCAGCAGTGTTTGCACCTGTGCCCGTTCATACGGGATTTACGAGGACGATGATAATCTCAGGGAGACACAAATGCACACAATATTCTGTTTCACTCCACAAATTTATCTCTCACTAATATCGATCAACATCTAAGCAGTGTCATGTGGATAAGCAAGCAGCAATATCATCACCAAAGCTTATAGCTTAGTAGTGCTCAGGATTTGGGTTTGATGCAACACTCACGTTTTTAATTTCACACTATGTATCTACCCTGGGACTTTAAAACAGAGGCGAAGGAATAAAACTAGGCTGAGAATACAAAGTGTAAGAGAGAGAGTGTGTGTGTGTGTGTGTGTGTCACACAGCAGCAGCCAAATAATAAAAGCTGTCCCTCGCCAGCAGATCTGATGCCTTAAATTCAAATGATGTCTTATTGTATTCTGGAAGTTGCCTGAGATATAACAAAACACTAAAACTGAGAATAAGTGTGTGTGTGTGTGTGTGTGTGTGTGTGTGTGTGTGTGTGTGTGTGTGTGTGTGTGGGTGGGTTTTGTGATATTTTCAGCACTCCAAAAATTGCTGCGTTAGTACTTACTGTACATTTGTACACACATTGTCCACCAATCTCATCTTAATGAATGTGTTTCTATATGTTTCCATTTCTGTTCAGACTGCCATGACGTCAGTGCTAATCGTATACATGATGACGCTAGTTCGTTGTAGATTTAACGCTAGTTAGGAAGAGCTGGATATTTATTTGCTCGCTTGTTATGATTTAATGCTATCTATGGCTGTTTATATGCTAGTTCGCTACAGAGTTAATGCTATTTGGAGAGAGTTAGATACTTACATGCTAGTTATTATGTCAGTGATGGGATATCATATCTAGAGTTTTAAGTCTTTTTTAAAAAAAAAAAAAGCAAACCTCTCGTGTGGGCGGGGCTTAACAGCGCTTTTCTCTCATTGGCTAGGTAGATTTGGATCGACAAATATTGGCAGTCGTTTGAAATCTGCGCCATTTGTAGATGATTTTCCTTACAGTGGAACGATGTATTTCGGATCATTTGGAGATCTTTTTAAACCCTTTGACAGGCTCATAGCTGTTTAGATCTTGGCATGATGACACCACACAGCTCAATAGCAAAGCGAACACCGGACACTAGATATGAGAGGGATATGAATAAGACCGGTTCCACCTGCACTCCCTGAGTAGGTTCGAATCCCTGGCACAGGATCTTCAACACCTGATTCGAATTTTATGGATTTGAAGGTGTGATATATGTAGGGGTGTACTTACTTTTTCCACATGACTGATCTTTTTGTTTTTTTCCCCTTCATCTAAATTGTTAAAAACAACTACAAAATGTCACTGTATGTGTCATTGGATAGAGCGTCTCAACTTTATTAATAGGCATCCAAATATGTAAAAAAAAAAAATAAAAAAATAAATAAATAAATAAATAAATAAGCCAACAATTTCCATGGGGTGTACTTTTTTTTTTTTCCACACGACTGTATGGAAACAATCAAATATCTGTTAGTATTATAAAACATTACAAACGAGTTTTAATTATTATGAAATAATACATCGATCTAGTTCATATGCATTATAAATAACGCTTGATAAAACTCTCCTGTGAGCCCTATCCACATCTCAGGCGACCCCAAGCCTATTATTTCAGCGCGAATGCATAGTTCTGATGAAAGCTCGGTTTCAGGGACGTGTAATAATAGCCCCGTGATTAATGACGGTTTAATTTGTAAAACTGATGCCCAATATTAACTCCATTGAAAGTGGAGAAGTGTATATGGCATCAGAAATGGCGTAATTATTCAGACTTTGCGTTACATTGCGTCCATAAGCCTCATCAGAAAGGCGTCATTGATATAGCTTCCCGCGGGCTTTCGTTAAGATTCCTTTACGTTATCTGATCTTTAGAACAAGTTGAAAGGACTTCCATTTACTCTTCTCTTTACTCCATATGCGTCCGAGTATTATTTTGAACTGTATTTGACAGCTTAAACATCTCTGTGACTGTGTACGCCATGCTGTGACACCCTGACAAACCAGCATCCATCTCCACACACTCCTCCTTCACGCTGAGCGCTGCAAACAACGCTAAGTGTTCTTTTAGCCTCATTTGGCTTTTCCCCCCATCTTTCACTTTAAACGATGACTCTCTGTGTGTGTTCTGGTAATGAGGAAAAAAAAAAGTTGCAACTTGGTAAATGGACACAGACAGTTCAGTGCCAGATGCTTTTTGCAGACCGAGCTTAAACAAAACAACAACAACAACAACAACAACCGCTGTCAATCACATCCACTCGACTGCCATAGCTGATTACAGAACCTAATTGATCTGATCTTCCTTAATTACAGCTAAGCTAGCCGAAATGATGCGGCTAGATCGTTTCTCTTATGAAGATGGAATGAAAATTAAACACGATGGACGAATTCCCGTTCGTGCCAGCAGCTAATTTAGAACTAAATTCAACGCGTAAATCGACTGAAAACACACAATTACAGAATTGCAGAAAGTCATATCTTCGGCTAAGGGCACTTTGGATTCAGTGGACATTTTTATTTACATTGACATTTCTGCAAACTATAAAACAGTTGGCAGTCAAATGGTGCACTAGTAGTAGAAAGTAGAAAACTTATTCGGGCATGGCAACTAACTAGCCATGACTACTGTAATTCTAGCCATTGTGAGCTAGCATGTAACTAGGCAGCTATAGTACTAATTATCCCTAAATCTTTAACCAGCCAATATATTATATATATATATATATATATATATATATATATATATATATATATATATATATATATATATATATATATATATATATATATACATATATATATATATATACATATATATATATATACATATACATATATATATATATACATATATATATATATATATACATATATATATATATATATACATATATATATATATATATATATATATATATACGTATATATATATATATATATGTATATATATATATATATGTATATATATATATGTATAGTATATATATATATATATATATATATATATATATATATATATATATATATATATATATATATATATATATATATAATATATTGGCTGGTTAAAGATTTAGGGATAATTAGTACTATAGCTGCCTAGTTACATGCTAGCTCACAATGGCTAGAATTACAGTAGTCATGGCTAGTTAGTTGCCATGCCCGAATAAGTTTTCTACTTTCTACTACTAGTGCACCATTTGACTGCCAACTGTTTTATAGTTTGCAGAAATGTCAATGTAAATAAAAATGTCCACTGAATCCAAAGTGCCCTTAGCATATACATATATATATGTATATATATATATATATGTATATATATATATGTATAGTATCCAAACTGAAATATAACTCAGTAGCTAGCACCAACTAGCCTTACATTTATATCCAACCAGTATATATTGTAGTAAGTATCTAGGCATCCCTAGCTAGCATATAACTAAGTAGCTAGCACTAACAGGTTTAAAGCCTATATCCATTATTATATTATTATATTATTATATATATATATATGGAGATGGTGTTTCCAGGGAGCAGTTGGCAAGACTTCGCAAACATTCACTGAAAGTTTGGATTATTTATGGAGAATGTGCTGATTGAGAACTAATGGTCATGATTAGAAGTCTGGGGAACTAGAACAAGGTGATGTGTCATGTGACTGGGATTGTAGTTCATCATTAGCTGAAATTATTGAGGGTAGACGTGCATCTTTCCATAGTCATTCATCAAATCATCATTTTCTAATATGGCGGATGCTCTGATTGATCCCATTAGCTAGCTAATCACAAAAGCTGCCGATTCCGCACCTACCGTTTTCCTGTGTCTATGTTCGCAGTGATGGACAGTTCATTGACGATGTATGATCATCAGAATGGCTGCATATAGAAACCGCCGTCTGTCAGTTGTGTGAATCGTCTTGAAACTCGAGGATCAGAAACGAGGTTAGCGATTCCCGCCGGGTGTTTTTCTGATGGAAGCATCACTAAGCCTTCATGTAAATATCTTAATATAAGGCATAATTCAATCGGATGCCCTCGGTGCGAAGATGCGTAAAGAAACCGACGAGACAAAACCACAATAGGAGGAGTTATGAGATGCACGAGAAGTAGAAGAATCAAACGACATGAAGCAATATCTGAAAAAAGGGATAAACCTCATGACTAAAATAATGACTACGCGCTAAAGCGAGAGACGAAAATTAAAGAGCGAAGGTGAAAATTAAAGCCTTCTGAGGGCCGTACCGAAAGAAGAAGATGTCCTTAATTATCTTTTGCTCTCCAAAGGTTGATGACTCATTCTAGTGTGGGATGTACAATCATCCCTAAGCTCGAAATCATGCCAGTTACCGAGTCGTCCTCACTTTTATAAAATATATCTGTTTTAAAAATGGCAGTGAGGAAGTGTGAAGTGTCAGTTATATATTTAGAATTTGAAAAAAATATATGAAAATGATGACAAGACCCTACGGGAGAACATGCCGATTTTGGTCATCATTAAATTTGTATGATTTGATTATTTTTTTTCATGTCTACTCTTAAACTGTAGTGAGGAAAAACTCCGTAGTAATATGTTATTTCACTGTTTTTGTCCAGGCACAACAACCACTTTATCTGAAATTTAGCAAGGTTGTAGCTCCGCCCACTTGAACAGCACAAACACGTCATATCATTTATCCCTGAAAAGCTTAT